>NC_056735.1:1963589377-1963681877 GCF_019279795.1 Protopterus annectens
TATAATGCCTTTTAATGTGATGGAGGATGACTGGACAATAACCATAATAAGATATGCTAAACACCTGTTTACATAATGCATCACCAAGAAACTGATTTGTGTGAACTATGACAAAGTGTTAGAGCATGCGAGATTCCCATTTCATGAATACAACTTGAACTTTTAGTTAGGAAGATATATTGTGTTATGGGAAAAAGAGTTGACAGATGCTATGCTGTTCATACTATAGTTTATATGGAAATGTGTCATAAATTTTATTATGTTAAGAACTGTTACTATTGCCTTCCCCATATGAACAGAGTTAAGTGAAGAGCAAACACTGTTCTCTTCTTAAATGCAAAAAAAAATAGTAATATTTCCATTGATTCGCCTCACTCCACACAAACAGGCCAAGCAGTTATGCATGGCCATCAACACTCTGGACAGTACTGGGTGTAAAATATGCACCTGCTGCCTAGCTTTCCCTGTAATTAGGTGTAAGAGCAGTGAGTTATTGGTCTGAGCACAGATGAGGCAAGGTTCAAATCCAGATCATTCTCTTTTTACACGTGTCAGGATGGCACTACCTACATAAATGTGATCATGGCTGCAAATGTGACAAATGATGACTACAATAAAGAATGTGTCTTCCGCAATTTTTATTATTAATGAATACCACTGTATAGTTGTACAACTATTAGCTGCTTTGCAGCCCTCACTGCAAATCACAATTACATTGCTTGTACAGCTTTTTTAGAAATGACAAGAGGTGGTTCATCTTTTAAAATGATTAATATGACTTAGCAAATATCCTAACTATTTGTGTATGGCCAAATATCCTGAAAACTGTGTGCAGTATGCTTTTTCACAGTAAAGACAATTTCCACATCACCTTAGATGAAGATTTCATCCATCATCAACTGAACATGTCACAAAGAGAATACTGCAGATGATTTTAAAACATTCCACATTACATGAGCATTGCTAAATTATTGAATTAAGGTAACATTTTAATATTATCCATCAACAGAGTCAGGTCAGTGCAGACTATCCATCAACCTAATAGATACACACACAAAGATGAGTTGGTGTGATGGAATGAATACAAGGAGAGATGTACATACACCTAGTGGCATTTTTTTAATGGCACATTAATAGTCATGTTGCTGGTCTGTTATCATTATTAACATTACAAGTGGTACAGCATGAAGTGAGTGACAGAATGGTAGAGAAGGCATAGGAGAGGAAAAACTGGCTTATGACAAGCAGAACAAGTTAGATAAATATGAGATAGCAGAGGGGATGGATGTCACTTCAGGTACTCATTTTTGGGCAGTAATCAATATATTGCCCAGAGAAATCATAACTATAAACATAACACACTAAGAAATGATGAGAGATGTATGTAGAATCGAACCCTTGAAGCTACTCTCAAAAAAAAATCTTCATTTAAGTGATTTATGTCAACACTCCACATAGTAAGTTGCATTTTGTTACATTCAGCAGTCTAAATAACTGTGAGAGTAAATGTTTCAAAGTACTTCTTTTCCTTCGCTTTAACACGTGTTCTTTTAACGCAGCAAGTTTAAGCAGCATTGCACAGAAGTAACTGGACTAGTGCAGCCAATGAAAAAACTCACCAGGTTTTCCCATAGGACATATAGAGCAATTCACTGCTGCTTGACATTGGTGTTCAATGCCAAACTCTGTACACATGCAGAGGACAAAAAGGTGAAAGCTTTGCCATTTCTGGACATATGTGTGGTATGCAATTCTATTTTTTGACCAGATTAAAGGTGTGAAATTGGAGTCGATGGGAAAGTGGTAAAATGGGGGCAAGTGGGGGGAACAAAGGGGAGCAATAAAGAAATTTGCAGGTGGGAATTAGGAAAGAACCATAACTATCTACTTCTTTAACACTGTAATGTGTCAATAATGATTATGTCAGCATTATGATGTCGATGCTTATGGAGGACAATTATGCAGAAACCAGTATCAATGAAATTAATATTGCCCATCAGAATCTGGATCTTTTGTTAGAAGACATGTTATTTCAGGGAGAATTTACTGAAGTTGCGTATGAATTTTTGCGTAATCCACATCCAGTGGTTAGTGGCATCTTTGGTGTACCTAAAATTCATAAAGGGTTGGATAATGTTCAATTCAGACCTATTGTAGATGGCAGGAGAAGTAAAACTTGTTTTATTAGTAAATTTTTAGATTATCATACGAAAACAGGTCTGAGTAGATTTCCTTTGTAATTTGTTTACGGTCATTTCACATGACATTGGATTAATATGGTTAGAACACCAGTTGGCAGCAACAGGCATATTTGAGCAAGACCAAATTAATGTTTTTGTTAAATTAATGGAAGTGGTTTTGCATAATAATTTTTTATTCTTTGAAGGGCACTATTTTAGGCAGTGCACTGGAGTGGCTATGGGGGCTGCATGCGCCCTTATATATGCCAATTATATTACGGCATAATGGGAGGAACATTTTTATTCACCAGTGAATACAGTAAGTATATTAAAACATATACACAATATTTGGATGATATTTTCATTATTTGGGAGGATGAATTGGTCATCCTGGATGCATTTATTGAATATATCAATAATACTGTATGTTTTTTAAACTTCACGCATGAATATAATTCAGATACTATTACGTATTTGGGCGTTAGATTAGCTATTGATAGGGTACACGGTAAGATTAAATCTAATATTTATAGGAAATCCACCTTTTCGAACTCATACCTCCAGTACAACAGCTGGCATCCTAACCATCAGAAAAGGGCTATTGTAAAAGGCCAAATGGTTAGAGCAGCCAGGATGGTTAGTGATGAAAAAGAATTTATGGATGAATTAAATTTCATGATTACCTTATTCTTGAATAGAGGTTATCCTAAGAATTTATGTTTGGAAGTGTTTAATGAGGTTAAAAACAAAAGAGACAGTGTTTTTTATAAGTCTATCCTCAATTCTGATAGCACCATTAAATCTTGTGTAGTGCCCGCTACACCACATTATTTAGGGAATTCACCATTAACGTTTATTTTGACTTATAATGGGGACTCTGATAGGATTACACAGATGGTTAGTAAGAACTGGGCATTCTACAATTGGATAAAAATGTTGGACCCAAATTTGATACTATACCCACATTTATTTATAGGAAGGATTTATCATTTAAAGACATTTTTGAAAGATGCCCCCTTTCTAAAGGTGTTTCTACAAGTAGGGTTTTTGGAAATTTCAAATGTGGAAGGTGTTTCATATGTTCCCATATTTTACCGACAGATTGTAATTTAGTGGTTAATGATTACCACATTTTTATCAAGGGACACTTTGATTGTTACACCAAGAATGTTGTTAACCTCGCCAAATGCCAAGATTGCATGGCCTTTTATGTGGGCAAAACGTGCAGGCTTTTTAGGGAGAGGGTTAGGGAACATCTTTTAGATATTAAACACCTTAAGTCTACAAATGCTTTAGCTAGACACATTGTTGGCCACACTGGACACGTTTTTAAATTTTGTGTTTACAACAGATTAATAGTGACCAACAGGGTAGAATTTTAGATGTACACTTGGATCTAAGTGAATTAAAATGCCAAATAAGATTGAATGCACAAAACTACCCTGGTCTTAATGATTATTGTACTATTAAGCCCGTGCTTAAGCTTAAACACATCATGGGTAAGGGTTAACACATTTATTTATGTGTACACATATAATCAGTTAAAGTTTGTGGTGTTTCATATTTAATATTTACCATTCAACATGATTAACATGTTCTTGGGGTGTACTTATTTTTATTGTTTGTATTATGATTAGTATGTGGCATTTTAACATGTTTTTAATAGGGACATTGTATAGAAATTATGTTAATTGATTGTTGTCTATCTATTTTGATTAATTAAATTATGTGTGAATTTTTTCTTATATAATGAGTGGCTTTATGCAGGCTTTAGTATTCTGAAGAAGTCCATGTGTAAGGACGAAACCTAGGTAAATCGTTGTGCTTGGTGTTCGTTTTGCAATAAATTCCTTTTCGGCTTGGACCTCATTCTCTTTATTGATTTTTTTGGTGGTCATCTGGTTCCTGGTTGTTTTTAGTAATCAATATATTGCCCAGAGAAATCATAACTATAAACATAACACACTAAGAAATGATGAGAAATGTATGTAGAATCAAACCCTTGAAGCTACTCTCAAAAAAAAAAAAACTTCAGTTAAGTGATTTATGTCAACACTCCACATAGTAAGTTGCATTTTGTTACATTCAGCAGTCTAAATAACTGTGAGAGTAAATGTTTCAAAGTACTTCTTTTCCTTTACTTTAACACATGTTCCTTTAGTGCAGCAAGTTTAAGCAGCATTGCACAGAAGTAACTGGACTAGTGCAGCCAATGAAAAAACTCACCAGGTTTTGCCATAGGACATATAGAGCAATTCACTGCTGCTTGACATTGGTGTTCAATGCCAAACTCTACACACATGCAGAGGACAAAAAGGTGAAAGCTTTATTACGGCCCATTTCTGGACATATGTGTGGTATGTGATTCTATTTTTTGACCAGATTAAAGGTGTGAAATTGGAGTCGATGGGAAAGTGGTAAAATGGGGGCAAGTGGGGGGGACAAAGGGGAGCAATAAAGAAATTTGCAGGTGGGAATTAGGAAAGAACCATAACTATCTACTTCTTTAACACTGTAATGTGAACATGTACAGAAAATGTAATACAATTGGTTTGTCACCACAACACAAATGGGTAACAACAATGCAATCATGTTGTATAGCCAATTGGACCAAATCAAGTGTATTGATAAGACACATATATGAAGTGGAAAGCTATTATTGGGACACATTTTTCTGATTTCAAGAAGAGAGGAATATTGGGGAAGGGGACATAGTAATGTCAGGATCAGGTAGGTAGGGTAGGTGAGGAAGCAGGTGCAGACAAACAGAACAAACAAGCAAACACAGGGATGGTGACGGACACAAAAGGTTAAGGGGACACCATGATTGGGGATAGGTTGGGGACATCAGAGGCACATGTCTATCAAGCATGAGAATAGTGAGAATCTACTTCTCACCCTCAGAACTGTTATCACTGTCTTTTTCCTCAGTTCCCTTGGAGATTGCTTGACATGGAGGGCTTTTTTTACATTCTAAGGAGCAACCTCTCAAGACAGCTGAGGCAGCCACCAATGGCAGTTTCTATTATATCATGCACCATCCTTGGCAGCTCCTGGCAGAGGTTGTAATCCCTGCCTTCACCAATATGCCTGGAAAGTGCCAATGCACCAGTAGCCAGAGTGATGCTACCTGATGTGGATGGTTCAGGTACTGCAGGGGCTGGGGAGGCAGTACTGCCAGGTTGCATCCCTGTGTGTTAGTACAGCAGCTGGTGGAGGGATGGCAGGCTGAGCTGCAGCGGATGGTCTACTCCCTGAGCTGAAAAGCATTTTGCTTGTTGTCAGAAAAGTATGACATCTGAATGATGTGTTCCCATTTACACACCACAAAAAAGGAGAGATGGGGTGGAGTGAGATAAAAAAAGAAAAGAGATGATTAGAGCCATTATATGTCACATTCAAATGCTTTATTATAATAAATATACTTTTATTTGTATATTAGCTATACAGCTTTCCCTATACAAAATAGGATTGTGAATTGTAACAAGTAATCCTTGCAATATGCAGATATTGCATATATCCTTTAAAATATAGTATAAATTAAGTTAATAACATGGCATTAAAGCCAAACTTGCTGAAATTAAAATAAAAAAATATATATTTTTGTGATCTTAATGCATCTGTTATTTGTGGGAATTGAAACCACCAAATCTGAATACACTATTACACTTGCCAAATACAATTACCAAGAGCTACAGAAGAAAGCATGCATGCTTGTCTTTACAGTTAAGATACACATGCTTAAGTTGCTAGTAATGTACAGCAGAGCAATAATTCTAACACAGTCATGTTCGTTTGTGGTGCATACTTACTCCTTGCCTGTCTGAGTCTTTCTAATCTTTCAATATGTGCCTCCCTGTTTGCTGAAATTTCCTGAGTAGCTGTAAAAAAGGAGAGAAAGAGAGACATGAAAGCATTATCCATACCACTCTTGGCTATCTACAGCTTTCCATAACATTTAAAGTTTCTTTATCTGTATACTTACACAACTGTGTGATGTCAGCAGTTCTAAACTCATCCAGCCACTGGTTGAGTTGTGCCTGCCTGCATCATTTCAGGTCATTATAATGGCTCCTGCATTGGTCCCCTATGGGTAGTATGCCATTTGCAATGGAGACAGCTTTGGCTAGACTGTTCCAAGCCTCAGGTTTATGCTGAGACCCAGTATAGTCCCCTTGCAGCAGCCTATGACTGTAGTGCTTTATGAGGTGTGCAACAAACATTTTTGAATACTCCACACTCCACCATTGTGCCCCAAATTTGGCACCATTCTTCCCATCACCTGCCATGTCTGCACAGGCCCTCCAACAACAGTGAAAGTGTTTTTACCACCAAATAGTGATATCTCATTTTACGGCCACTGGTGAAACCCACACAGCCAGGCCAACTGCATCTGCATGCTTTTAAATGGAGTGCAACATTAACAAACAAAGATGAAGGCAGTTTATGAAATAGGAGAGATAATGTGACACTTGGCATTAATTTATGTCATGTGTGCTGCTATACCTGACAACAGTCCAATGGTCAACAGTGATATGTTAAATGACTTGGCTTTCAAGACCTGAATTTGGGAGGATCAATTTTATGACTAGACACATATTTTGTGGGGAGTTAAACACTTATAAAAGTAATTTGTACAATGTGGAATTTAAATCTATGTAAAGAAGAGAATACATATATGTCCACATATGTGTTGTTTCTTGAT
The DNA here is from genome assembly GCF_019279795.1 of Protopterus annectens. Taxonomy (NCBI): domain Eukaryota; kingdom Metazoa; phylum Chordata; order Ceratodontiformes; family Protopteridae; genus Protopterus; species Protopterus annectens. Next base: position 1,963,596,263 of record NC_056735.1, read on the forward strand.
CACCACATAAGTGTTTGCCAAATGTGGTCATTACTAATATGCTTCTTAAAGGTGACTGGTGCTGTACTTCAATTAACTATGAGTGTGTGTAACATGACAAGATCCCGACTTTGAATTCTCAGGTGTGATGCAGGAGTAATGTGGGGCAATATACTAGAAATGCATATATTTGTCTTACTTTCAGGGTGTATTTTTAATTCTGGTTCAGACCACACAATACAGTCTGCTTTATAGCTATACTTGTGTTATGGGAGGTGTGTAAATTACTGTAAGCAAACTATGAAATCCATCCCAGGTCTGAATATACATTTATAATTACATACTCATCATTGTCATGTTATACAAGTTATAATATAATGGATATGATACCATGTGCATGCTCAGTCAACTTGCTATACATAGTTATTGTTATGTATACTTATCATTATATTCTGATTTTTGTGAAAATTTACAGTGGGACACCCTTAATAAAACGTGGAGCATGCTGAATTAGAACCCTGGCTCACCTGGGTTCTGGCCATAAACTTGCACCCATTGCCATAGGGAAAGCTAGGCAACAGGTGAATTTTTTACACTCAATACTGCCTAGAGTGCTGATGGCTGTGCATGACTGCTTAGCCTGTTTGTGCAAAGGACAAGGAAATAAATACAATTTTTTTCCTTTTTTCCAAAAAAGTGAACCGTGTTTGCACATAAGTGAGCAATGTGTAAATGTCACAGGCAATAGTGAACATGCACGACTTCTGTTGATACTCATTACGATCCTTCTTCAGTAATGATAACTATTGCAGAACTCAAACTATGGTTTATCTATGTTATCTATTATGTACCTCAACATATTTACACTTTGTGCTACACAAACAGTTGAGTGACAGTTGTAATTTCTGCTGTCATTATCATCCAAGTTGCTGAACACCGTGCAATGCTTCTAAGCAGGTCTGTGCTTCTTAAGGCAACTGAAATTCATTTTTAAATTTTTAAATGTTTAACCATATTTACACTAAGCCACAAGCCACACAAATGTTAAAGACATAAACATTAAAAAAAATAAAGTTAAATAAATGTACAGCTCTGGATTTGAAGTATCAGAGTAATAAAATTACAAAACACAATTGGAGCATGTTAACTCGCTTTGCCACAAGCACAGCTTTGCAACAGCAATAAAATCATATGTATACAAGCAATTCACATTTCCTCTACAGTATTAACGGAACATACATGTGCACGTTCTACATGGGTTGTACATATATGGCTAACATACTGTATTTAGTGCAATGAGTGATCACATAACCATTTATAAATACGTTTGCACAAATGCAGCTCTGTTTTCTCTTTGTATTGTGGTCATTCTTCCCTTATCTCTGCTGTAATATCAGGCATGGAGTCCATAATGCATTTTCTATCATTTTTCTTGCCCCCTGCCTACAACCCTTACTTTAGGGTTTAGTCTTTTCTTTTTTTTTTCAGTATTCAAAGTTTTTTCACTTTGACCTTATGGTGTCGCCCATATGGTATTCAAAGTTAGAAAACTTTGTTCAAATAATATAGACCCTATATATATATATATATATATATATATATATATATATATATATATATATGTTACTTATGTGATATTCCATGGTTGGTACAAACCTTTATATGTGAGGGGGATGTGGGACAACCACCTAACATTCAGTTGTACTAAATGAAAAGTGTGTTTTAAGTGCTTAATGATGACAAAACGATACAGATATTGATTATTTTTTGTAAGAAATACATTAATTATGTGATAGTTATCTGTTTTATCCTTCTCTGTTTTATGTCACATAGAATTATGGTACCCAAGCCTACAAATCCATGGAAACCCTCCTTTCAGTGACGCTGAAAATGAGGTCATAATACAGGCTGTGAGTCAGCATGGAGCTTTTCTGCTTGAGAAAGGCCCTGGGGATGTGGTTGTCAAAAAGGAGATTTGCAACTGGTTAGTAAATGATGTAAATGCAGTCAGTCATCATAGCTGCAACTATGATCAGGTGTAGCATCAGGCCACTGATATGATTTCAACAGCCTGCAGGAGAGCAGCTGCAGTTGCCTGAGAACAGCTGGCTACAGGGGGTGGTCCTTTTACAGAGCCACCACTGACACCAAATGAGGAGTTCCTGTTCACTGTCACAGATCCAGACAGCTCAGTGGATACTGCACATAGTGCTTGATGTCAGTGCTGATGTGGCTGGGAGGACAAATGTGTCCCAGGAGCAGGTTCCAGCTTAGCTTACATATGGCAACATTTATATTTGCTTATAGAATATATAATTTATCTACTACTTCCTATGATACAGTTTTATATCTGTACCTATTGATAAATTATACAGTTATACAAGAGAGTTTTTCAGTACAAATGGGTGTGGTAGACATCTCAGATAAGTTTCAGTTTCAGCTATTTCTTACAGGACGTATAGGCAATTATGTATTCAATGTCCTCCTGGGTTATTCTCATTGTGATGCTTAATTACTATCCTTTCCTTGCTTCATTTCTTTCAGGACCATCCTCACCCCAGAGTATGGAGACATCTGCACATGGTAAGGAAATGTTTATTTGCTTATTACTAAGCATTATTTAGCCATATAATTATCCGTGTATGTGAGGAGGGTGCAATGAGTGTCTATATTGCTGTACCATCTGTGACTGTGTAACCAGTGTTACTTTTTATCATCTGTGTTGGTTTAATATTTACTAGAGTAGTAATTTCATTTCTGTGTTTGTTGCTTATTATCACATGTGATCCTGACAGTGGAAGTGCAGGACTCCTACCACCTGATGTCAGAGAATCGGTAGTTTCTGATAATGATGTTGGAAAAATGGAGGCACAGTCAGGGGGTGCTGAGGTTGAATCTGACACTGAGATTGTGACTCACACATCCCTAGATTTCTTTCAGACACTTTGCCTACACTTACCCATTCCACTGAGCCCTCAGTGTGGTTGCTGCAGCTTCAGTTCCAGTTGACTCTGGCCATAGCCAAAGTGTGGACAAGGTGCCACACAGGGAGATTGGTAGGTTTGCTTGAAGGAAGCCTGTTGCTCACCCTCCACCTGATCCTGGTGTGTCATTAAGTGCCAGTCGATGTATGTTTAGGGCTTTTGTGGTAGCACAGGCATGTTCCTCTAGAACCTCCAAGGGCATGTTTAGGATTCTAGATGTGGCTCAAGTTGATGTGCATGACTGCCTCCACCATGTGACTGATTCAATGGATTGGATGAATGGCACAATGGAATGAGCAGTATCTGAATGAATGTCCACTGGGAGGAGGACAGCATCTATATGGCCATAGGTCAACAACATTATCTGATGTTAGTCAATGTGGCTATGCAAGATCCCACTCCCATAGTGGCACTACTTCCACTGCTCCATCAGTGGTTGACGTGTTCACACCCAGATGTGGTAGGCCACGGGGTCATGAACCTGGGTGCAGTCATGAGGATAGCTCATTCAGAAGACATCACTCATGTTCAGGTAGCACCAGCACATCTAACCATCTCAATGGATGTGCCATTGCAACTCCTGGCAGACACAGTTCTCCCAGTCGGGGGCAATGACAATAAACTGATACTTCTACCATGCATAGCTCACACCTGCCTGACATGCCATATCATAGAGCTAGCACAGAGCTTGCCTGTGTCCATGCAGACAAACACACACATATACACACACATTTCACCCTGAGTGCTCTTACAGGCACCCACAAATAACAAGCACATGAGGCATTCATGAGACTTGCAGATCACTCTGTCTCAGTGGCTATTTAATAATTAGTTACATTTCTACCTGCCTAACTTTCTTAGTCACACACACTCTTACTACTTTTGTGTCAGTCTTGACCTCCTGCCCCCCACTCCCACCCTGTGAAAATAATGATAAACATGCCATCACCTTGTTTCAATCATTTGGATTTAGGGATACATGTGTATTTTTCTGGTGCACAGGGTGCATAGCTAACTCAGTGCTTAGTATATGTATTGGTGATACTATTTTCAAATTCTTACTGATATCTTACAGCTTTTTTCTGTTGTGATTACTACCTTGAAATTATTGATATGTCATTGAGGCTTATTGCTCCATTTATGAGAATATAAGGATAATTAGACTTTGGACTGTTTTTTTCTGTTATGGGTATTTTAGATGAATGAGGCATGTTAGCTGATAAACAACAGAAATCTATCAACATAAATTAGTCGTGTCACATATTGATGTCATTGCTGGACAACTCACACACATTCTACTTAGGTACATTTACAAGTAACAATATGGAAATATCTGCCATTCATTTGTGTTCTTACCCATTTATTTCCCATTCCAGGTTCATCACTTACCTTGATAGTCCTGCAGTTGCAACTGTTGTGATTTGGGTCTGATTCTGTCTTATGCTAGCTGTACATAGCCATTGCATGGGTAAGTAAAGGTTGTGAATATTGCCTGGCATCAATTTTACTGTATGTATGTGCATAGGATGAAAGTTGTACCCTTAGGTGGTCATCATGTACGCTATCTGTTGCCTCTTGGCCAGGGCAAGGGCATATTGTGCACACCTACATCTATCTACACCCACAGCAGCTGGTGGTTCCCCTTCTGAGTCCTCAGGTGTGTGTGGCTGTGATGATCTTGCCAGTGGTGCTGGAATGTGTGGTCCTTCCCCTTGGTGTTGTGTTGCAGCTGTTTTCTCCAAATATTATTGTGTAGGATAGCACAGACAGTGATAATTTTGGCACAAGTACTGGGATTTTACTATAGGGCACCCCCTTATGTACAGTGGCTATAAAAAGTTTACACACCCCTTTAAAATGCCAGATTTTTGTGATATAAAAAAATGAGACAACAATAAACCATTTCCAAAATGTTCCCACCTTTAATGTGACCTATAACCTGTACAATTCAATTGAAAAACAAACAAATCTGTTAGGGGAAAAAATATAAAAAATGTATGATATGCTGGTTGCATAAGTGTGCACACCCTTAATCTAATACTTTGTTTTGTGCACACCCTTAAACTAATACTTTGTTGAAGCACCTTTTGATTTAATTACAGCATTCAGTCTTCTTGGGTAGGAGTCTATCAGCATGACACATCTTGACTTGGCAATATCTGCCCACTCTTCCTTACAAAAGTACTCCAAATTGCAAGACCATCTCTTGTGCACAGCCCTCTTCAGGTCACGCCACACATTTTCTATTGGATTTAGGTCTGGACTCTGGCGGGGCCATTCCAAAACTTTAATTTTCTTCTGGTGAAGCCATTCTTTTGTTGATTTGGATGTATGCTTGGGGTCATTGTCATGTTGAAAGGTAAAATTCCTCTTCATCTTCATCTTTCTAGCAGACGCCTGAAGGTTTTGGGCCAAAAGTGACTGGTATTTGGAACTGTTCATAATTCCCTCCACCTTGACTAAAGCCCCAGTTCCAGTTGAAGAAAAACAACCCCGAAGCATAATACTGCCAACAACATGCTTCACCATGGTGATGGTGTTCTTTTGGTGATGCAAAGTGTTGTTATTGTGTTAAACATACCTTTTGGAATTGTGTCCAAAAAGTTCAACCTTGGTCTCATCAGACCATAGCACATTTTCCCATATGCTTTTGGGAGACCTGATGTATTGTTTTGCAAATTTTAGCTGGGCCTGGATGTTTTTCTGTTAGAAAAGGCTTCTGTCTTGCAACCCTACCCCTTAGTCCAGACATATGGAGAATATGGGAGATAGTTGTCACATATAGTACACAACCAGTACTTGCCAGAAATTCCTGCAGCTCCTTCAGTGTTGCTGTAGGTCTCTTGGCAGCTTCCCTGACCAGTTTTTGTCTTGTCTTTTCATCAATTTTGGAGGGATGTCCAGTTCTTTGCAACGTCACTGTTGTCCCATATTTTTTCCACTTTTTGATGATTGTCTTCACTGTGTTCCATGGTATATCTAATGCTGTGGAAATTTTTATGTACCCTTCTCCTGACTGATACCTTTCAACAATGAGATCCCTCTGATGCTTTGTCAGCTCTCTGCGAACCATGGCTTTTGCTGTAGCAGGCAACTGAGTAAATATCAGGAAAATCCTACTAGGACAGCTGAACTTTTTTGGGGGTTAATCAGAGTCTCTTTAATTGATGGCAGTTATGTAGCCAAGAAGACTGAATGTTGTAATTAAATCAAAAGGTGTTTTAACAAAGTATTAGATTAAGGGTGTGCACATACAGCAAAGCATTAGTTTAAAGGTGTTCACACTTATGCAACCAGCATATTGTACGTTTTTTATTTTTTATATTTTTCCCCTAACAGATTTGTTTGATTTTCAATTGAATTGTACAGGTTGTAGGTCACATTAAAGGTGGGAAACATTTTAAAATTATTTATTGTAGTCTAATTTTTTTATATCACAAAAACTTGGCATTTTAACAGGGGTGTGTTAACCTTTTATATCCACTATATCTAGGCACAGAAACCTTGACTTCAGCAGACCAAACATATGATCTATATTTATTGTTTGATTGTTTGCCTCATTATAGAGTTCCTCTGTCAGTGTATATCCATTTCTTATGGGCATCATCAGCCATGGTTTGAGTGCATACCCTTCATCCCCCAGTAAATGTTCTTGTTTGATATCCACCCTGGAAAACCTCTGGTAGAGCTGTGAGTTGTGCCAGATATAGGAGTCATGGTAACTGCTAGGGTTGTCAGCACACACATTCAGGATGATTCCCTTAGCATTACACGCAACCTGGTAGTTAATGGAGTGGAAGCCCTTTCTGTTTATGTAGACCCTTCCCTGTTCCTCATGTGGTACTTTGATCTCAATATGCATGCAGACCATGGCACCCAAGACTTCAGGGAAGTGTACTACAGGGTAGAAATCCTGCATAGTTGTAGCTCTGTTCTCAGGGTTGCAGGGAAAATATATAGTCACTGGCATACTGTAGCATAGCATTCAGGAATTTATGTAGGATATTGGATGCTGATGATGATGAGTCAACCCCAGCATGTTCCCTGTTGGTCTCTGGAAGGTTCCTGTAGCTAAAATTCTAAGTGTTACACATACCAGGTATTCATAGTTTCATAGTATAGTACTAGGCTATCTGCCCTGGGGCATTTGTAAGCCTAGCCATAGTGATGTGGCTTTTGCCACCCCATGAAATGGTACAAAAATGTACAGAATAAATCTAGAATACTGTGCCTCTGTCTAGTAGTGACACAATGAAGGTCCCCTTATATAATAGAATTAGTTTACTGTGCCCCTGTTTAGCAGTGACCCAGATGTGACACCTGGGGTAAATTTTCGATCTCCCATCCACTCATCAAGATTTCTCTTGAAGAGAGTTAGTGAGGGGCTCTGCCTAATACGAACTGGGATCCTATTCCAAAGCATGGGAAGCCTTTGGGTTATGAATCTATCCCTCCAGCATGTCCTATTCATACTTGTGCCGAGGTTTAAGTCTTTAGCTCTCGTGGTCCTGATGGATTTGGATTTTTTGAGGTGGAGCATGTCCATCAAATCCTGATTGGACATGGCCTTGTACGTCAGGCAGAGATCACCCCTGAGCAGGCGGTATGCCACTGAATAGAGCTGAAGTTTCTTTAGTCTGGCGGAATAAGACATATGTTGGAGACCCTTGATCCTTTTGGTGAGGTACTTCTGTGGTCTCTCCAGCTGTTGCAAGTGCCGGGTGAGTTACATACCAAATGGGGCATTGTACTCAATCATGGGTCTGATGAGGGAGGAATATAAGGGTACAATGACATCCTTGGATCTGGATGTGAATCCCTTCATGATGAGGTGTGCAAGGTAGAATGTTTTTCTAACCACTTTGGCAACGTGGGTGTCAAATGAGAGGTCGCTGTCTACTTGGGTCCCTAGGTCTCTGATTACTTTTTCCGTACTCAGTGGGTTGCTGTCTATGTGATAATTTGTGGGTACTTTGTTTTTTCCAAAAGGGATGACTATACATTTTTTGGCATTTAGTTTAAGGCTGTGACTACGGCACCAGTTGGCCGTTTCAGTGAGGCCTTTTTGTAGGATGTGTGTGTCAGCTGGTGTATCGACTATGGCGCCTAGTTTGCAGTCATCTGCGAACTTTGTCAGCCACAGCCCTCCCATGTTTGTTTTAACATCTGAGAAATAAATGCCGAACAAGAGGGGTCCCAGGACAGATCCCTGTGGGGCACCACTGGTGACTGGCTTTGAGTCTGACATTGCTCCAACGATTTTAACTTTATGGGTTCTGTCCTTTAGCCAGATTGCAACCCATCTAGTGACATAGGGGTTTACTTTTAAGCTGTTTAGCTTATCTATGATGCCTGAGTGGGGTATTGTGTCGAAGGCCTTAGCCAAGTCCAGGTATGCTCTATGGACTGCTTTGCCCTCATCAATGGCTCTAGTGACTGTTTCGAAAAAGTCAACCAGGTTTAAAAGACAGGATCTGCCCTTCACAGAGCCGAACTGGGTGGGGTCAAGTGTCTGTAGGTCCCCTATGTCTGTGTTTATGAGTTCCATAATGATTCTTTCCATAGCTTTGCAGACCAGGCTAGTTAAGCTTATGGGGCGGTAGTTTCCAGGGTCTGTAGAGGCACCCCCCTTGTGGAGTGGGACCACTGTTGCTGTACGCCAGTGTACAGGTACATAACCCGAAGTAAGGCTAAGATTAAATAGCATTTTTATGTGTGGGTTTAGCTCCTCTTGGAGTTCTCGTAACACGCACCCGGGGATACCATCAGGTCCCATTGATGCTGTGTTTTTTGCTTTGTTTAGGGCAGTTCTCACTTGGACATCTGAGATGACAGGGAGATTACATTCAGCTGGGATAAGTATTTCTTCTTTTGGGGGTGAAGGAGGCGAGAAGTTTGCACTGAACCTGTCAGCCAGAATGTTAGCAATATCTGTGGGTTCAGTGTATTTTTTGTTGTTGTGAACCAACTCAGAGCATATCTGAGGGTTTCCACCCAGGTTTCTAACATAGCTGAAGAAGGCTTTGTGGTTATCTTTAGTGTCCTTAGCTATTTTTCTCTCAAAGTTTGCCTTGGATGTTTTTATGAGAGAACGTAGTCTTCTGCTAATGTTGATCAGAGACGTCTTCCCTTCATGGGATTTCGCTCTGACGTGCAGTAGCTTCCTTCTTTTGTTATACAATTTGTTTATGGCTGAGGTCCACCAAACAGAATGCTTACATTTGGTGGAGAGGGATTTGGATTTGTTTGGGATTGCATGATCCATGCATTCCTGGATATGTCCATAGAAAGCATTTGTGAAGGATTCAGCATTGCGGGATGTGGTATCTACTGGCACAGTGGGCTTAAAGGATACCATCTCCTTCTTAAGAAGAGTGAAGTCTGCTTTTGAGAAGTTTTTCACTGTGGTCTGTTGTGCTGGGGGTTGAGGTGGGATATGTATATCCAGGGTGATTAGTTTTTGGTCAGATCTCACTAGTGAGGGGTATACTTCCGGTGTGGAGCATTTTGTCCCCATGTTTGTGATGATCAGGTCTAGTATATTTTCTCCCCTAGTGGGAGAGGTGACTAGTTGTTCCAGTGCATTTGAATTCCAGGAACCTTTGAGTTAGGGTATTAGGGCTAGAATAATGTACCCAATCTATGTTTGGGTAGTTGAAGTCTCCCAGTATGATGGTATTTTGTGATACATTCATATCCTCCAATGTCTTCAGGAAGGCTGAGTGGGGTTCTTAATCTGTAACATGCTACCAGTTGTATAGCAGTTTTACCTATGGTTAGTTGCACCTGTATGGTCTCTGTTGCTTTATGTGTTGCTACTAACCTGGAGGTGTGGATGTCCTTTATGAATATGGACACTCCCCCTCCCTTTGTGGTTCGGCCCGGGTTTTGGGGCCGAAAAGCATGATACGAGGTATAGCCTGGTAGCGCTGGGGTGCTCTCAGGATCCTTGAACCAGGTTTCAGTTACTGCACAGACGTTGATGTTCTCCATGCTGAGGAGTGCATCAAGTGCCTGCATCATGAGATTTAGACTTCTGGCGTTGAGCAGCATTACCCTTAGTTTTTTTCCATTTTCGTTTTCTAAGGAGGTGGGTTTGTCTTTTGAGCCTTGCCTAAAAAAGGCATTATGGGGGTGGCAAGAGCCTTAGCCAATATCCGGAAGCCCAGTGGTGACAGGTGTAAGCCATCCCTTGCAAAGCAGCTTGGCTTGTCCAACATATCATCCCAGGCAGACAGATATTGGATCCCCTTAGAATGACACCAGTACTCGAGCCAATTGTTAAAGCTGATCATCTTGTCTTTGTATTGTGGTATCATTCTTGGTGAGGGCAAGATGCTGCTCAGGGTCAGGGTCATACCAGCCTGGGCTACATAATCGGAGAGCTCCTCTATGTCTCTTTTCATGTAGTCCAGGGAGGTACATCTCAGGTCATTCACACCAGCATGGACAATGACGGAGTCATATTTGTACTTGCTTTGGAGTGACCTGAGTGCGTGTGTTATGTGGCGGATCCTAGCCCCCGATAGACAGCTCACAGTCACCTTCTCCTTGTTCAGCCTGGTCAGTGGGACATCAGTGTGTCTGACTATGGAGTCACCTATTACTAGTGTATCAGGCAAGGTGTTTGGCCTTAAGGGCTGTGATTGGTCGACACACTGATTTATTGAAGTATGTGTTGCATGTGTTTTGTTTTTAGGTGGTGGATTTTTGGATGTCTGCTTTGGGAACCTCTGTTGTTTTGGTAAGTTTTTTATTAGAGCCTCCGAGTATGTCTTTGTGTTTTTATGTGTTTGGTTTGCAGTTGTGGTAGGTCTATGTGGGACTGGGATTGTTGTGTGTGTGGTTGCCATCTCCTCCTGTCTGGTCATGCCAGCCCTGAGTTGAGAGAGTTCAGCCTCCAGTTTGGCTATATAGTTGCATCTCTCACATGTAATTGTGTTTGTTGGGAGGAGGAGAGGGTTGTCTGTGTACATGAGACAATTGTAGCATTGTCTCAAGATGCCCAGATTGACCAGCTGAACTGGAGACGACGCCAGTAATCTACCACTCGACATGCTAGAACAGTATAAGGGGGTGGTATACCTTTAAGGGAGGTGGGTATTCACAGGGGTGGTAAGTAGATGTAGTGCTTTACTTAGTACGAGAGTGCTTACTTAGTAGAGAAGTATTGAGAACAAGTGCTAGGCTTATAATACAGTGAGTAGTCTGGTTTTACTAAGAGTAGAGCTTCCTTAAGGGAAAATTTGAAGAACAGACTTGGCAGAGCCAGAAAAAGTTTAACCTTGTTTAACCGGCCGCGCAAAGCCATGCAAACACGGATTTTAAGCAGTGAACTACAAAAGAGCTAGGAATGGACCCAAACAACCAATTACTACAGCTTCTTGTGCTGAGGTCACTTCCCCCAAGGACAGGTAGGCTGCTCAAGGCTCCCCACTCCCACTGGTGAGCAAAGAAACTTCCTTCTATCCAAGTAAGGTAATGGACAACACAGGAACTACACCACAGCCCAGAACACAGCAATGCCTGTAAACTGGTCTAAACTAGTCGAGGAAGGTGGGAAAACAAGGATTATTTTTTTGTTTTTTTGGTAGAAACACAAAGAAAATGCAGAGACAGTGATAAATTAGTTACACAGGCTAGCACACTTTAGTGGGCAGCCTCCACAGTTAAATTAAACAAACAAACAAGCAAACTTTCGATCAAATTCGACTAAATGTAACTTTTAAGTGCAGATTTTAAAATAATGCAGCAATCAGTTAAAAACAGTTCAGGCTAGTTCAAAGTAAGCTACAGAAGCTATTTCCAGTGAAAAAAAGCAAAGATACTTAAATCCAGAAGGTAGTCGCTTTTTCGAGTTCCTTGCTGCTAGGACCACTCTGTAAACCCACGTAGAGCTTGTCTGAGCAGTATAGCCAGAAAAAAATGCCCAGAGGCGGATTTTAAGCAGTGAACTACAAAAGAGCTAGGAATGGTCCCAAACAATCAATTACTACAGCTTCTTGTGCTGAGGACACTTCCCCCAAGGACAGGTAGGCTGCTCAAGGCTCCCCACTCCCACTGGTGAGCAAAGAAACTTCCTTCTATCCAAGTAAGGTAATGAACAACACAGGAACTACACCACAGCCCAGAATACAGCAATGCCTGTAAACTGGTCTAAACTAGTCGAGGAAGGCGGGAAAACAAGGTTTATTTTTTTGTTTTTTTGTTTTTTTGGTAGAAACACACAGAAAATGCAGAGACAATGATAAATTAGTTACACAGGCTAGCACACTTTAGTGGGCAGCCTCCACAGTTAAATTAAACAAACAAACAAGCAAACTTTCGATCAAATTCGACTAAATGTAACTTTTAAGTGCAGATTTTAAAATAATGCAGCAATCAGTTAAAAAAACAGTTCAGGCTAGTTCAAAGTAAGCTACAGAAGCTATTTCCAGTGAAAAAAAAGCAAAGATACTTAAATCCAGAAGGTAGTCGCTTTTTCGAGTTCCTTGCTGCTAGGACCACTCTGTAAACCCACGTGGAGCTTGTCTGAGCAGTATAACCTGTCCTCAGTTTGCCCTTGGTCTCAGTTGAGGACAACAGAGGTTACAGCGTTTCTGGACTGTATCCAACCCGTAGCATTTTACTATTTAACCTCATTGTAGCTCTCTACTGTTTCCACCTCATGCAGACCATGAAAAGTTAAGGGGGGTCTAAACACCCTTCTCCTTCTTGCCCGAGGTCTATCAGCAGCAGCATAGACTTGAGCTTGTTGCATATGCACATGCAGAAGAGCAGCAGCAGCCCCTAACATTTTTCCCTCTAATGTAGTTTCTGTGGCTGTATTCCAAAGGGTTTTGGAATTCAAGGCAAAAACCTACACTAAGTGTACATGATTGCTTTATAGCTTGTCGAATAGCTCTGCCATCTTGGATTGGTTGACTAGCAAACAGTTCAGCTGCTTATGCTGTAATTAGCATGCCACGATGTTTACTGTGTTTCTGCAGCTCTACACACTGCATAGAGCTGTTTACAGAATTCAAATCAGTGTGCCATGACGTGCACACAGTTTTAGTGATCCATGTAGGGTTTATTAAATCCAGCCCACTATCTGTTTTTATTTATTGTGTCTCATTTTTTTCACCATTTCCTGATCTTATACCATCAAACTGACATATTTCTTTTATCTTCTGTTGCATCCATTTGAAAACATTCCTTGACATACTCTAATAACGATAAAATTATAATACCACTGGCACCCAGGCATGTGATACCTCTCCTTCCTTATGCTTATTTTTTTCTCCTTAATATACTTGAAAGGATAGCTAGTCTATAACAATTTACATATTATCCATTCTAAAGTAATATTTCATATTAAAATACAAAAAGTATGATTTGCAAACTATTAAGAAGGATAACAAAACAGATAAATATCAAAAAAAGTAAAAGGAAAAAAAAACTTTTACTTCAAGAAAATATTGTTGAAATAAGTAGTAATAGTCTGAAATAACTGTTATAATTTCAATTTCATAATAACTATGAGTGAAAGTATTGTTGCTAAACTAATTGTTTAATTACAACTGAAGAAGTCAAGCAATGTTATTCTGTGCAGGCACTGAATACTAACGGTCTAGTTACATTTCTTGAACAAAAATGAGTGATATGCAAACTAAACACTTAAATCTTGATTATGCTAGTTACAATAGTACTGCTGTACAGTATTACATGCAACATCAGCTGAAAAAAGCAGTGTTAAATCCTAGCCATTTTCAATAATAAGCTGCAACAGAGAAGTATTAAATTATTTTTTTTCAATAATTTTTATTTTTATTTTTACATTAATAAATGTCACAAATAAAAACTATATATATATGCTATACATTGATGTCAAATACCACAGGATATAGGTCATACAACATATCTATTTACACTATGTACATAGATGCTTTCACTGTTAGTTCCACAGTTATATAGGCAGTATATACATTTGTAATATCCACGTTATTATTTAATATCTGAACTTGTATGTGTTCTTTGGTTCCATTATAGTGTATTTCTAAGTTGCTGTGTGATGAATTATGCTAATATGATATTAAAGGTTTGTTCCCAAATTTCTCTGGATTTCATGTTTTTGTTTCTTTTATCTATTACTATTTTATGAGCTAAAAGGTGTTGTATAGCTACTTGTTTAAAACCCTCCCAAGAGATATTTATTGTATCTAGCCATTTAAAAGCTATATACAGTTTCATTAGTAGGAAAATTGTTAAAAGTGTATTTGCTTGTTTTCTTGGTATTTTGGGTGGGAGAATGTGTAATAGAGTGAATTCCCCCAAGTTAATGTTGATGTTTGATAACCCGTTTTTTGTAATTGTACCTTGAGAGAGTTCCAGAGTTTATAGACACATTTACAACTCCAAAATATATGGATTAAGTCAGCTGTCTGGTCCTTACAGTGTGGGCAGAAAGGTGGTTTTGATATGTTAAATTTGTGTAGGATTGCAGGTGTAAAATAAGCATTATTATTGATCATGAGCTGAATGTATGCTAACTTTTTGAGGGGTATAATCTTCAGTGTTAGATTGATTGCCTGGCTTATTTGCTGGTCATCTATGGATGGTTTAATTTTTCTCCAGTAGTTAGAGAAGAGGAGGTCTTTCTGGTATTTGATTTCATTTATCATTTTATATGAATTAGTAATAGTTTTCTTTGCTGTGATAATAGTTTTCCAAAACCTGCTACAAGTTTCTATGTCACTATTGATCATAGTAACATTTTGGAGGTAACTGGAACACAGTTCTTTGATTTGTCTTAGGATTATTATGTGTGATTTAGGGAGGTTTAAGTTGGTCCTCATTTCTTGTATTGAACAGTTAAGGTAGGGATAAATATATTGGATTGTTTTATCTTTCAGTCTGGGAAAAGGGACTACGCCCAGCATCTTATTGTTTATTTTTAAATTTGGATTTTTATGAAGGGGTTGCAGTATTGTCATGGCTTGTCTAAGGTTCAAGAATTGAAAGAGTTTTTGCGCTAAGTTTATAGAATGTTTTAAGGGCTCTATAATGTTATAAGTTTGTATTTCTTTCTGCTTCAGGAATGGAAGTGCTTTGGGACTGAAACCTAGAGCTTTAATATATCTATAATAGATTGTCACCCAAAGAGGAGACCAATTCTCCATTGGCGGGTTATGTTCAGCTATTCTTAATATTCTGTTAGTGTTAATGATCAAGTAGTACATTTTAAAATCTGATTTAGTCCTCCTTTGCTTTTGGGGAGTGTTAATTTTGGATAGGAGATTCTAGTTTTTTTGGGTTCCCATATAAATTTTGCTAGGAAGGTATGAATTTGTTTGAAGAATTTATTATGTATTGTTGTCTGTGATGTCATGAATATATACATTAGTCTAGGTAAAATGTTCATTTTGATTATTAAGCATCGGAAATCATCCATGTGCAACTAACAGCGGGAAAACTGCCTTTCAGTTTGTAGCCTGCTACAGAACACCCTCCCTATTACAGGAACCCCACTTGTCATTCCTGAGAACACTGGAGAATATGAAGGTCTCTCCAAAAACTATGTTATTGGGTGACTTCAACTACCCAAACATTGACTGGGAAAACTACTCAAGCCCAAACACCCTTGCCCAATGGTTCCTTGAATTTATAAACTCTAATGCAATGGAATAACTGGTCACCACTCCCACAAGAGGGAACAACATATTGGACCTGATCATCACCAACATGGGGACTCTATGTTCCACACCAGAGGTAAACCCCTCATTGGTAAGATCAGACCATAAACAAATTTCCTTGGACATCCATATCCCATCCCCACCCCCAGCAAAGGAAATCACTGTAAAGAATTTCTCAAAAGCCAACTTTGCACTTCTCAAGACTGAGATGGAATCCTTCAAAGCCCCTGGGCCAGAGGATAATACAGCCCAATCCACAGAATCCTTTACAAATGCATTCTGTGAGCACCTGCAGGAATGCATGGATGGTGCTATCCCAAATAAAACCAAGACTCACTCCTCCAAAAACAGGAGGCCAGTCTGGTGGACCCTGGCCATAAATAAGCTATACAACAGAAGGAGGAAGCTACTACATGACAGAGCAAAATCCCAAAAAGGGAAGGCATCTCTGATCAGTATTAGCAAGAAACTTCGATCCTTCATAAAATCATCAAAGGCCAGTTTTGAAAGAAAAATTGCCCTAGACACTAAAGATAATCACAAGGCCTTCTTTAGTTATGTCAGGAACATGGGCGGAAACTCCCAAATATGCTCTGGATTGTTGCATAATCGTACAAAATATACCGAACCTACAGACATAGCCAACATCCTGGCAGACAGATTCAGCGCAAACCTCTCCCCCCCTTTCCCCCCAAAGGAGCAAATGCCTATCCCAACTGAATGTAACCTCCCTGACATCACAGATGCACAGGTGAAAGCTGCCCTCTCCAAAGCAAAAAACACAGCATCTATGGGACCGGACGGTGTCCCAGGCTGTGTCTTACACAAGCTCCAAGAAGAACTGAACCCTCACATTAAGTCACTGTTCAAGCTTAGCCTTACTACAGGATATGTACCCAAAGAATGGTGTACAGCTACAGTGGTCCCACTCCACAAAGGTGGTGCCACAACGGAAACTATCGCCCCATAAGCCTGACTAATCTGGTCTATAAAGCTATGGAGCGTATTATCATGGAACTCATAAACAAAGACATTGGGAGCCTCCAGACACTGGACCCCACCCAATTCAGCTTTGTTAAGGGCAGATCTTGCCTCTTAAACCTAGTTGATTTCTTTGAAACAGTTACCAAAGCCATAGATGAGGGCAAGGTAGTCCACACAGCCTACCTGGACCTCGCAAAAGCCTTCGACACAATACCCCACTCGGGTATCATAAATAAGCTTACCAGCTTAAATATCAACCCCTATATCACAAGATGGGTTGCAAACTGGCTCAGAGATAGAACCCACATGGTCATAATCGCAGGTGCCATGTCCGAATCCAAACCAGTTACAAGTGGCGTCCCACAGGGCTCAGTTCTGGGACCTCTCTTGTTTGGTATATACTTCTCTGAGGTTCAGGCTAACACGGGGGGATTATGGCTGACAAAGTTTGCAGATGACTGCAAACTGGGGGCCATAATCGAATCTCCAGCTGACACAAGCATCCTCCAAAAGGGTCTCAAAGAGATGGATGCTTGGTGCCAGAGCCACGGCCTCAAGCTAAATGCTAAAAAGTGCATAGTCATCCCATTTGGGAAAAACAAGGTGCCCACAGATTACCACATAGGTGGTAATCCATTAAGTACGGAAGACGTAATTAGAGATTTGGGGACCAACGTAGATAGTAATCTCTCCTTTGATAATCACGTTGCCAAAGTGGTTAGAAAGACCTTCTATATAGCCCACCTTATCACAAAAGGGTTCGCATCTAGATCAAGAGAGGTCATTGTGCCCCTCTACTCATCACTCATCAGGCCCATAATTGAATACAATGCCCCTTTTGGGATGCACCTTACCCGACACCTGCAGCAACTGGAGAGACCCCAAATGTACCTCACCAAGAGGATCATGGGCTACAAACAGATGTCCTATGCAGCTCGACTAAAGAAACTCCAACTCTACTCAGTTGCTTACCGCCTACTCAGAGGCGATCTATGCCTGACGTACAAAGCCATGTCAAACCCAGAATTAATGGACATGCTCCACCTCAAAAAATCCAAGTCCCTTAGAGCTACACACTCCAGGGACCTAAACCTCAGCACAAAAATAAATAGGACATGCTGGAGGGACAGATTCATTTCCCAGAGGCTCCCCTCACTCTGGAATAGAATCTCAATTCATGTTAGGCATAGCCCCTCGCTGACCATCTTCAAGCGAAATCTGGATGCGTGGATGGGAAATCGCAAATTCACCCCTGGGATCTCTTCTGTGTCCCTGCTAGACAGAGGCACAGTAAACTAATCTTAAAAGGGTACCTTCTGTGACCTACTTTACAGAGGCACAGTAGGCTAATCTAATAGGGAGGCGGAAGCCAAATACACTCTGGCTGGGCTTATAAATGCCCTTGGGCAGATAGCCTAGTATCTACCTATGAACCTATGAACCTATTGATACTTTGGCCAAGAATGGTAGTTTTAGGTTGTTCCATCTTTTACAGTCTTGGATTATATTTTGCCATTTAAGGTTTACATTATGTTGGTAGAAGTCTTTGTTATTCTGGGAAAATGTGATTCCCAGATATTTAGTTTCTTCTTTTATTTTTATTGTGTTTAACAATGGTATTAGTGAAATGAGTTTGGGTGTTTTTAGGGGGAAATTATTAGTTTTATTGAGGTTTAGTTTGTAGTTAGACATAGTCGAGAAATGTTCAATTGCAGCTATTATTTTGTTTATATCTGAATTTGGTGTAGTGCAGTATATGTTCAGATCATCTGCAAATGCAGTGAGGTATATTTTGAAGTTGTGTATTGATGGAGGATTGTGGAATGTATTTTGTTTAATGTATAGAAAGAGTGGTTCTAGGTATAGGTTAAACAGGAAGGGTGATAATGGGCATCCTTGTCTTGTTCCATTTTTTATTAGGATCCTATTTGACCAAGTTTTATTTATATATAGAGATGTGTATGGATTGCTATAGAGAGTTTGGATGATCTGAATGAAGTTATTGGGTATATTAAAGTAGGGTAGTGTTTGGAGTAAGAATTCTAGATTAACCCTATCAAATGCCTTGTGGGCATCCACTACCATTGTGTAGATGTTGATATTGTATCGGTTAGCATAGGATATTAGTGCATCTAATGTTAATGTATTGTCACTAGTCTGTCTATGTGGTGTAAAACCAGATTGTTCTGGGGAGATGATTTTCTCTATCAGATTTTTCATTCAGTTTGCAAGTATAGAGGTAAATATTTTAGTATCTATATTTAAGAGGGAGATGGGTCTGTAGCTGTCAGGGTTTTTGGGGTCTGTGTGTTCTTTTAATATAAAGATGGTTTTAGAGGCATTAAAGTGGATATCATTTATTTTATAGTTTATTATGTAATTCAGTGTATAGTATAGTAGTTTGGCAATCAAGGTGGAAAATGCTTTGTAAAATTCTGATGTGAGTCCATCCAGACCTGGAGCCTTATGCACTTTTAAATGTTTGATTGTTGTAATAATTTCTCTGATGGATATCGGTTCAGTTAGTTTTTTTTGTTGGTCTAAATTGAGTTTAGGGAATTTCAGTTTTTGAAGGAAAAGAGTTCTATCTTCCTTTGAGGTTTGTAGTATTTGTGCTCCACATATTTGAGAGTATATTTATTCAAATGTTTTAATAATGTCTTCATTTTTTGTGTAGTTTTTGTCTCTGTAGTTTATTTCTGATATATTGGTGGCATTTTTGTGTTGGGAGATTATTCTGGCCAGTGCTCTAGATGGTATTTGAGCTTCTTCTGCATAAGTGGCTAACATTCTGGCTTCAAAAAAGATAGTTTCCTGGTTTCTAACATATATAGATCCCTTTGCAGTTTTAAAAGCTCTGCTTCTGTTTGGTTCTTAGGGTTATTTATTAGCTCTTTTTCAAGCTGCTCTATTTTCCCTTTCAGTATATGCTCCTCTTTCAGTTGTATTTTTTTATAGTATGCTGCTTTTTTGATAAACAATCCTCTAATTTGTGCTTTGGTTACAGCCCATTCTATGTCAGTTGGTATTTGGGAGTTAGTGATATTTGTAAGAGCTATTTTTAGTATTGCTTCTGTTTCTTTTATTACATCCATTTTGGAAAGTAAATTAGGGTTTAATGACCAATTATGACCCCTATTCTCTAAATATATCTTTTTGTCCCAGTTAATGTTCAGTGTGATTTTGGAGTGATCTGAAAAGAACCTGGTATGTATAGTTATTGTTGGGTCCATGTTAATGAATATGTCAGAGATTAAGAAGAAGTCTATCCTTGACCACATTTTGTGGCATTACAAATAGAATGTGAATTTCCCTGTTTTATCTGCACTGTTCCCATATTTAAAAGGGTCATATAGTTTGAAATCTTGTTTGAGTTCATTAAGGGCTAATGTGGCTTGTTTATTATGTGATTTGGTCAGATTAGATTTATCCTTTTCTGGGTTTTGATATGTGTTCCAGTCACCTCCAATCACTAGGTAGTGATCTTTATATTGGTTTAAGGTTGGGTATAATGACATAAAAAAGTGTTGTTGGTTATTACAGGGTGCGTAAACATTAAGTACCATTATAGGTTTTGGTATTGTAGGACTACTAAATGTTACGTAACACCATCTTCCCTCCTTGTCAGCTTTGGTTTTAAGTATTTTTTCCTTAAATTGTTTTTTAATTATTATGGCAGCTCCAGCACTGTTTGTTTTCCCCTCTGAAGCTATAATTTGACATATCCATTTCTTTCTGCTAATTTCTGCCCATTGCTCTGCAGTCAAGTGCGTTTCTTGTATTAGTATGAGGTTGGCTGTGGTTTTTAATGTAAGGTGTAAGAATAGTTTTCTTTTCTTCTTGTTTTGGAGCCCTTTAACATTCCATGATTCTATTTCCCACATTTATTTATTAGGTGTATTCCTTAGATATGCCATGTATATTAGTTTTGTTTTGTTATCTTTGTATGTGTTACTGTGTGATGGTTTAGGAAAACATATATTTATCCTCGCCCCTACTCTGTGCCTAACCACTATATCCCTGGACCAGGAATAATCAGGGGGGGAGGATGAAGGTTCGTTATATGGTTTACCTTTACGTCTAATCTTGGAATGTGTTTTCTTTTTAGATATAGATTTACCCATAGTTTCCCCCCGTGTTGCTATAAACAATGTGGACAAAGCTGAACAAACTAGTTCCCTCAACAAACACTGCTACTTAATATCCCTAGCCTCTTCCAACATATTATTTATACAATTATGGTATTGCATTTAAGGTACAGCATGTATTGTTTTTGTCTTGTGACTAATTCTTTCTAATAGTATTTTTAAAACAGCATATTAATATACATTCCTCAGTAAATTATAGCAATATATTTACCATAGTAATATTGTTAAACAATCAATCTTGTCATTTTTACATTTTTCTTTCATTTGACTTCTTTTTCCTCCCCCTTTATTTATTCAGATTTCGGCCTTCTTTGGTGCCTGTAATGTATTTCCACATCAATCTATGTGGGTTATAAAATATATACTTGCACCTATTTATCAGAGGTAGGAAGTATAGAGAGACAGAAAAAAAAAAAAACAGCTTAGCCAAACAGTCCTTCTGCTATAGTTAACATATTAAGGCTATATTTACATTACCCCAAGATTGTTAGGTTATTTTACTATTTTCCTGAGATTACTTCTCTCCAGGATCTTTTAACACATTTCTAGTATTTACATAAAACATTTAACATTTTTTTCCTTTTTTTCCCAATATTAATCTATGAGCTAGCCTGTTTCTGACAGTTTATTTCCTGCCTATTATTTAAGGCTGGATTTTCATTCACCTACACAGTACTGAGTGTACTGTTTTAGTGAATGGTTCAGTTCAACAGTACCTTATTTCTTCAAGGTTTTGCTTGCAGGTTGGTTGACATCTATGGTGCAGCTTTCTTCTTTTAGCTGGTGCAGATCAATTTTCATTTTTCAGGCAGTAAAATCTTTTGGAGCTTGCTGAAATCCATTTTGTCTGACTGTTCTTAATGGAGCCCTCAAAATCGTAGGGGGACTGATTTTGCAGACCAATGTCCCAGGAGGAGGCTCCTTCCTATATTCGCGCATCGGAAACGGCAGTTGATTTTTGGTTCCGACCCAGGCTGTACTTCCTTTTCCTGTGTTCCTCATGGCTCACATTATGGATTTAAGGGCCTAGACAGCAAGGGGAAGCTTTCAGAGTTGGATCCCAGCTAGAGTGCTCATGAATGGGGTCGTTTTTTCACCCAAGGGTCCTTTATCGTTTTTTGTGGATTTATTTCACTTCTGAAGGTGGAATTTGCTTGAAAATGGCCAGGAATGTCTCTTTTGCCTCTTTGGGGTTAGTGACCATGTATTTAACCTCTTTGATGTAGAAGATTAACTGATTTGGATATTTCATCTTGAATTTGATTTTTTTTTTTTGTATTAGGAACCTGCAGTATGGAGATATTAGTTGTCTTGCTTGTCTTATTTGTATTGGGAGGTCTTGAGCAAAGGAGATTTTATTATTATTCCAGGTGAGTGTGCCTTTTTTCTTTGCTGCCAGTATGATTTTATTTACATCTTGGTAGTTTAATATTTTAATATAGACAGGTATTGGTTTCAGTGGTGTTTGCATTTCCCTCAGGGCTCTGTGGGCTCTCTCTATTGTTATTTGCTGCATTTCTTCAGGTTCCTCTAGCAGGGAATTTATTATTTGCTTGATTGTTGATATTAGATTGTTATGAAGTACAGTTTCAGGTATTCCTCTGATAATGATATTGTTCCTTCGAGATCTTGCTTCCAGGTCTGTTATTTTTGCTTGTACGTTTTGTATTTCTTTGTCATGGGCATCAGTTCTTTGAGAAATAGAGTCTATTTTTATTTCATTTTCTATTATTTTGGACTCAGATTTTTCCATTCTGGATATTATTTGGCTGAATGAGTCACCAAAGGTTTGAAATTGTAATGATAAGTCCTTTATTGCTTGCTGGATTGGTAATAAGGCAGATTTTATGTCTTCCAGATTAGCTGGCTGGTCTGTCTTGGATTTATTTGTAGTTTTAGAGTTGTCAGTTTGTTTAGTTTTCTTTTGTCTTTTTGAAGTTGTGTCTTTCTCAGGTGAGGTTAGTACTGAAAATTTGGTCTTAGTTGTTGTTTCCATATTATTTTCCTCTTTTGACATCTTGCTGTATAGTGTTTTACCAATCTTGCAGTCAGATGCAGGGCCTTAGTAGCACATGGCGTAAGCTGTTATTCAGAAATCTTAGTTAATCCTGCTGTTTCTGAGCTGAATCTGTCACTTTTTCTTCCTCTTTTGTTTGCTGGATAATATTAGCAGTAAATATCTACAGTTATTTCTATATTATTAATTCTGCATTGCCTTCTGGGTTTGTTTTAATCCCGGGTATATCAGAGACCTAGGTGATAGCAGTGCTCACAGAACAGTGGCCATTTTGAACTCAGAAGTATTAAATTATAAGTGTTACAATCATGGAAAATGGGGGTTGGTATGAATCTCACCTTTCAAACTAAGATGCTGCAATTAAAAGATCTGAAGTTGTATCAAAAGAATTTCTTCTTACTTGAAAAAGTAAAGCCCACTCTTAACAGGCCTGCAGGATCTCACTGGCCAGACATGTCACACAATGATATGAGGCATTTTAACACTTTACTCATCTCAAGTGATATCCATACAGAGGGGTTACTTTTCAAGCAGGCAGGCAGGCAGTGTTAGTGGAGTAGTCAGAAACTGGTCCCTACCCAGCATATGTTTTATAAAACAGCAACAGAAGGTAAAAACTACAATACTGCTGGTGCTTATATACAGATTTGACTAGGTTGCATTATCTTGACTTTTGTTTACCGGGGTGGTCTGACTGCACTTAGTAGTCCATTTTCAGTGGAGGCCCAGGGAGAAAAGCTCCATATTTAAAATAAATACAATATTACAAGAAAACAACATTAAGAGAATAAACAGTCTGAGACAGGTACAATTGTTACAAAAATTATAGAATCAAACTAAGGCAACTACTAGTTTTATACAGAATTAACACCAAGCTACCAAGGTATACAAGGCTACAGTGGATATAAAATTGTACACACCCCTGTTAAAATGCCAAGTTTTTGTGATATAAAAAAATGAGACCACAATAAATAATTTCAAAACTTTTCCCACATTTAATGTGACCTGTAACCTGTACAATTCAATTGAAAAAGAAAAAAATCTGTTAGGGGAAAACATATAAAAAATAAAAAAAATGTACAATAAGCTGGTTGCATAAGTGTGCACACCCTTAAACTAATACTTTGTTGAAGCACCTTTTGATTTGTGGTAACGAGTCTGTAGCTTATTTAGGCCTGTTTTTCTATGGTTTGTGAGTATAGGGGTGGCATACAGTAGGGTAGATAGAAGGTGTGTCCTGGTGATTGCCTGTCTGGAGGAGATGGTTAGATAAAGCTTGATTCTATAGACAGAACCTAATTTAATATGGCTTTTTTAATAACAATTGACACGTTTGTTGAATTTCAGACTACTATCATTGGGGAAACCTAGCAGCTTGGTATCTGTGATTAGCTCACTTAATATTTTCTTAGATGAGGTGATCATAAAGCTCTGACTGAGGTCGTTATGTTTATTATAGTTAAGGAAAAGCATTAATTTGGCTTTCTTAGCATTTAGAATGAGTTGATAGTTGTGTAGGTAGGATTTGATGGCAGAAAAGTATTTTTAGGTAAGTTCTTGAAGCTATGGCAGGGAGGGTGCAGCACAGATGACAGTGGAGTCATCTGTGCATTGGATGAGGGGGACAAAGCTGGAAGCAGTGTGAAGTCAGTTTGTAAAGACAGAAAGGAGATGTGGGCCTAGTATTGAGCCTTGAGGGACACTAACAGTGACAGGTAGCAGGGAATAGAGATAGTGTTGCCACTTCACAGCCTGTTGGTGAGCAGATAGATAACAGAGGAACCATGAGAGGGCTTCTTGAAATATGATAAGGGATGCAAGCTCATATAAGAGCTTTTTGTGCGATACCATGTCAAATGCCATAGACATATCTAGAAAGCTAGAGGAGACAAATTGCCCATCATTTTTTAGTTGATTTACAGTGTTGCTGAAGTTTAAGAAGGCAGTTGTGGTGCTATGTCGGGGTCGGGAGCCAAGTTGTGAATTGGATAGCAGATTTTTTGTTAGCAGATGGTCTAGTAATTGAGAATGGATACATTTTTCTAAAAGTTCTGAAAGAGGAGAATGGATATCGGCCTAAAACTGGAGAGTTCAAGAGATGAGCCACCATTGTGCAGAGGCATTACATAGGACATTTTCCAGATTTTAGGGATGTATTGTTCAGAGATGGCTCTGTTGATTAAGATTAATATAGGGTACCAGATGACATCATCTGCTCATTTGAGGTATTCATTTGGTTGCTGATCAGCAGCAAGTGATGTAGGTTTTAGTTTGGTTAACATTTTTTTTTTTTATTTTGTCTGTTTAGACAGGTTGGAGAAAGAGAGTAGTGCTGGTAATGTTGGTTGATGGTGGGGTGACTAGTGGAGTATTGTGATTGTCTTTTTATGAGTGAGAGTATAGAACTGGTAAAGAAAGAGTCGAATTGGGTAGCTGTGCTTTCTTTCGAATTAGAGGTATTGTGGGTTGGGACTGAGGTTTGTCCTGGATGTAAAAGTTGTTTAATTGTGCCCCTGACGTTTTGTGGATTGTTTTGGTGCTTGTGTTGGATTCGGGAGTAGAAAAGTTTTTTATCACTCTTGATTTGTTTTTTGGATTTATGGATTTATTTCTTCTGTGACAATAGCTATCAAAGGAGGCTTTATTTTTGTTGGCCTGATACTGGGACCAGAGTTTGTCTTTTTGTTTCAGTAGTTGTTTGATTTCTTTAGTGAGCCATGGACTGTAAGTAGTTAGCATTAGTTCTAACATTCCTGATGGGGGCCAGGCTTTTGGGAATATCAGGAAGATTATTGTTAAAATATTGGACAGCTAAGTCTAAAGGGAGGTGTTTTAGAGGGGACCAGTCCCAATTCTGGAGAAGTAATTTAAAAGTATCTACAGAAACATTTATTTTGTTGTGTACTTATATTGCACTTTTAGTGGGACTTTTATGGTGCCTCAGGATGTAGGTTGGTAGGTGGTCACTTAGGCTGTCTGGGAGGCAACTTCAGTGATAGAATAGTGAGGGTTTGTTGGTCAGGGTTCAGTCAAGGATTGACTGCTTGTTGCTGTGTTTAACTGCCCTAGTTGGTGTATGTATCATCTGGGTGAAACCATGCAAGTTTATATAGTTGGAGGGATTATCTAAGGAACAAGTTTGCCAGTCAGTATTGAAGCCTACTATTATTGTTTCTTGACTAAATGTGATGGATAACCAGGAAAATAGGTTTTCAATTACAAAAGGCTTGGTGCATGGTGGGATGTATACTGATAGTAAGACAAAGATGATTCTTAGGCAGAAGGCTAGTAGTTCAGTGTTATTCAGGTCTGGGAGGTTTACTTGTAATTGCTCCAGATTAAGTGTGTCTTTATATATTATTATAGCAATAACCCATGCCTGGGTGTGGGTAATGCTGGATTTACCCACGGTTGGTGTGGTTTGGTCATGAGGGCGAAGCCCGAGTTGCCAAACAAAGCCAACCGTGGGTAAATTCAGCATTACCCACACCCAGAAGTGGGTTATTGCTATTATACAATGACATTATTTAAGAAAAAAATAATTACTTTTCTTAAATAATGGCATTGTATAATGCCTCCTTGCTGCCCTTCCACAGCTGTCTGGTATACTGCGGCAGTTCTGATGTACTGCGCATGCGTATGCCTACGCAGTACATCAGAGCTGTGGGCAAAAGCAATGGAGAAAGCAAGATCTCCGTTGCTTTTTACAAACTGTTTTGCTATGTTAAATGGGTTTAACACAGCAAGACAGCTGTAAAAAAAACAACAGAGTCTCCGTTGCTTTTTTTTAAAGCTGTCTCGCTATGTTAAACCCATTTAACATAGTGAGTCAGTTTTGAAAAAAGCAACGGAGAAAGCAAGATCTCTGTTACTTTTTACAAACTGTCTCGCTATGTTAAAGGAGTTTAACATAGCGAGACAGCTTTAAAAAAAGCAATGGAGAATCTCCGTTGCTTTTTTTAAAGCTGTCTCGCTATGTTAAACTTGTTTAACATAGTGAGACAGTGTGAAGCAATGGAGATCTTGCGTTCTCCGTTGCTGTAAAAAAGAGTTATAGTAATGGAAAAAGTCCAGGCGACTGGACCTTTTTTCATTACTATAACTCTGATTTATAACGTGCATGCTGACCAATCAGCGTGCTCGTTTTTAAATATTAACGGAGGGTCATTGTATAATGCTACTCCTCCACCTTTCTTTTGTATTCTATCTAGTCTTTGGATGTTGTAGCCAGAGGGTAGGATTTCATTGTTGCTTATGTAGGTTTCAGCCAGGTTTCTGTAAAACTACAATGTAAAGGGAGAGGATAGCATGGAACTCATGTATTTTATTTAGTAGGCTCCTGATAGTCATGTTAATGAGAATACGTCATCCATTTTGGGGTATGTTGGTAAAAGCCAGGCAGTTATTAAAGTTTGAAGACTGGTTTGTAGGCAAAATAAAATCTCTGATAAGGTTTCAGTATATTTCAGACACATTCTAATATGATAGCTTCTGTTTTATTTTCTTTCTCTCACATTATGTTACATCAAAATGAATGCACAAATATCCTTAAAGTTAATTATCGAAACTATGAAAACTAAGTATATTTTGCTCATGCAAGCCTAACATTAGTTTTGAAGACCAAAGCTGGAATTTCATATGGACAGTCATCGCTTCTCCATAGGAATTAAAAAAAACTGTCACACTGATACAAACAAATTTGCAATTGTTGTTTGTAATTAAGAAAACTAATTACCACATTGCCAATCATTATGGAAGCTATGAATAACTAATTAGACAGGAGCATATTTTTCCATATCAGTTAAATATTTATAAGAAACATTTAAATGTTTTAACTAAACATGAAAGCAGAAGGATTTTTGTTTGTGATAAGCAGGGATGTTTTAACTTCCTCATCCCAATGATGAAGAAGACCATGGTTGTGCCTCTTTAGATAACTGCATCAATACCAGCACTGCTGACTAGAACAGGTAATGCCTGTGACATGAGTTACCTTAGCAAGTTATTGCCAGGCTCTAACTTGTACTTAGGACCATCATAGGAGTCCCACAGGAGTCATTCCTAATGATCCAAATGCAAGAAGTAAAGAAATCTCTCTCTTTTTTTCTGCACCAAGTTGTAGCCCTGCAAGATACAACACCTTTGGAAGCTGTGTTCACATTACAGGTTGCTGTCCAGATGAAAGTGATAGCAGATTTTATAAACACATGTTGTAAGTGCCACATGAGGTGCACTGACAAGCAGCAGTGCAGAATGACAAAGCCCATTGATACCACAGGGATACAAATTAACATCTCTATTACTACAGTAGAGGATGATGCACTGGACTAAAGCTACCAGCCACAAACAAACCAAGTTGGTGGCCTTAGCTGTGGCACAGCTCCCCTAGGTGCCTTGGCACAAAGTTAAAAGCAAGCAGCCCTGCAGAGGTCATGGAACTGCTTGTGTGTCTGCAAACAATTCTGCAGTCAGCATTACATATGTTTGGGTAGTTGTAGGCTTCGTTCAGTAGTCAAGAGTTGGGATACAATATGTTAAATATGCATTCCATAGATATGTACCCTAAATTGCCTCACGAACATAATTGCAATGCTATGCGCCACAAACCTGTGCTATAAAAATAGCCTTAGCCATTGCATTTCTCATAGAGCTTCTAAGAGATTTTTCAGAAATACCAAGTGCAGCACAATTGTGATATATCCCTTAGTCTACTGAGGAAAGGTCTGATCAACAGCTGCTGTAATAGGGGTACACAGACCAGCTGCAAGTTGAAATAGTGATGGGATAACTGTAGAAAGTGTTGTTATTATGGGTGGGGGGTGACTCTACAGTTATCTGTTAGCAGGATGGTGGGGAGTAGAGGAGGAAAGTAATGGACCTCTGAAGCAAATTAATACATTGCTGTACAGATTATAAGAGTATGGAACACCACGTACAGGGACTGGGTCATAAGCAAATGGGGAGGCTGAATAACTTTAAGACTCTTATCTTTTTTTTTTTTTTTGGAGGGTGACTCCAATTCTACATGTTGACTGTGAGGTGGAGAGCACAGGCAGGATTGCAGTGATGATAAGAGAAGAAAGGGATCAGGTGTCAGCATCAGTACCTCACCATGGTATGGGCTGTGGTACTGAATGAAGAGATCCAGGACCACTGCTATGCAGCTCAGACAGAGAAGATTGTATCATGATGCACAGCTTCTGCATCTGTGAAACAGGATATGGCACATAGTGGGCAAGGCGTGGTGGGGAGGACACATTGGATAATATACTGTGGGGGGTAATTATGTGGCAACATAGGTTCATAGGTTCATAGGTTTATACTAGGCTATCTGCCCTAAGGCATTTATAAGCCTAGACCAAATTTTTGTGGCTTACGCCACCCCTTATATGAAAAAATACTGTGCCCATTAGTTTGTTGTGCCTCTGTCCAGCAGTGACACAGAGATGATTCCCGGGATAAACCTATGATCTCCCATCCACAGGTCAAGATTTCTCTTGAACAAAGCCAGCGAGGTGCTCTGCCTCACATGGATCGGGATTTTATTTCACAGCATAGGGAGTCTCTGAGTGATAAATCTATCCCTCCAGCATGTCCTATTTATATCTGTGCTAAGGTTTAAGTCGCTTGCTCTAGTGGTTTTGGTGGATTTGGATTTTTTGAGGTGGAGCATGTCCATTAATTCCGGGTTGGACATGGCCTTGTATGTCAGGCACATGTCACCTCTGAGCAGACGGTATGCAACTGAATAGAGCTGGAGTTTCTTCAATCTGGCAGCATATGACAGATTTTGGAGTCCCTTTATCCTTTTGATTTGGAACTTTTGGGGTCTCTCCAATTGCTGCAGATGTCGGGTGAGATACATCCTGAATGGGGCATTGTACTCGATCATTGGTCTGATAAGTGAAGAGTACAGGGGAACAATGACCTCACTAGATCTGGATGTGAATCCCTTCATGATCAGGTGGGCAATGTAGAAGGTCTTTCTAACCACTTTAGCAACGTGAGTGTCAAAAGAAAGGCCACTGTCAACCTGGGTCCCCAGGTCCCTGATAACCTCTTCTGTGCTTAGTGGATTGCCACCTATATGGTAGCTTGGGGTTACCATGTTTTTCCCGAAGGGTATGACTATACATTTTTTGGCGTTTAACTTCAGGCCATGGCTCTGGCACCAGCTATCTGTTTCCGTGAGTCCCTCCTGAAGGATATCCGTGTCCGATGCACTTTCCACTATGGCGCCCAGTTTGCAGTCATCTGCAAACTTTGTCAGCCAAAGTCCTCCCATGTTGGCCTGTACTTCTGAGAAGTAGATGCCGAACAATAGGGGGCCAAGGACCGAGCCCTGTGGGACACCACTTGTGACCGGCTTGGAGTCTGACATAGTGCCAGCAACTCTAACCCTGTGGGTTCTGTCCTTAAGCCAGTTTGCAACCCATCTTGTGACATATGGGTTTACATTTAAGCTGGTAAGTTTTTCTACAATACCCGAGTGGGGTATTGTGTCGAAGGCCTTTGCAAGGTCAAGGTAGGCTGTATGGACTGCCTTTCCCTCATCAAAGGCCTTGGTGACTGTTTTGAAGAAGTCGACCAAGTTCAAAAGGCATGATCTGCCCTTGACGAAGCCAAACTGGGTCGGGTCCAATGTCTGCAAGTCCCCTATATCTTTGTTTATGAGCTCCATTATGATCCTCTCCATAGCTTTGAAGACTAGACTTGTTAAGCTTATGGGGCGGTAATTACCAGGGTCCGTAGAGGCACCGCCTTTGTGGAGTGGGACCACAGTTGCCGTACGCCACTCCTTGGGCACGTATCCTGTGGTGAGTCTGAGATTAAACAGCTGCCTTATGTGCGGGTTTAATTCCTCATTTAGCTCATGTAGCACACAGCCGGGGACACCATCCGGTCCCATTGATGCTGTGTTTTTAGCTTTAGAGAGAGCAGCTTTCACCTGCGCATTTGAGATGTCTGGGAGGCTACACTCTGCTGGGATAGTTATCTCTCCTTTAGGGGTGGAGAGGGGGGTGAAGTTTGCACTGAACCTGTCTGCCAGTATGTTGGCAATGTCTGTGGGTTCAGTGATTTTTGTATCATTTTGGACTAATTCTGAGCATATCTGGGAGTTTCCACCCAGGTTCCTAACATAGCTGAAAAAGGCCTTATGATTGTCCTTTGAATCCATGGCAATTTTTCCTCTCAAATTTGGCCTTAGTTGATTTTATGAGTGCTCATATTTTTTTACTAATAATGATCAGGGGTGACTTCCCTTTTATGGATTTTGTTCTATCATGTAATAGCTTTCTCCTCTTATTGTAAAGTTTGTTAATGGCTGGGGTCCACCAGACTGGATGTTTGCTCTTTGTGGAAAGAGTCTTGGTTTTATTTGGGATTGCCTGATCCATGCAGTCCTGGAGGTGTTCATAGAAGGCATTTGTAAGGGCTTCTGCAGCTTGGGTTGTGGTTTCCACTGGCTCAGGGGCCTTGAAGGATACCACACCAGTCTTGAGTAGTGTGAAGTTTGCTTTAGAGAAGTTCTTCACTGTGGTCTTTTTTGTTTGGGGTGGGGGCGGGATGTGGATTTCCAGTGAGATTAGTTTATGATCAGATCTCACCAATGAGGGATATACTTCCGGTGTGGAGCATTTTGTCCCCATGTTTGTGATAATGAGATCTAGTATATTTTCTCCTCTCGTGGGAACAGTGACTAGCTGTTCCATGGCATTTGAATATATGAACTCCAGGAACCTTTGGGCTAGAAAGTTAAGGCTTGAGTAATGTTCCCAGTCTATATTTGGGTAGTTGAAGTCACCCAATATGATGGTGTTTGGAGATACATTTATACCCTCCAGTGTCTTCAGGAAGGCTGTGTGGGGTTCCTGAGTTTGAGAGGGTGGCCTGTAGCATGCTACAATTTGTAGAGCAGTTTTGCCTATGGTTAGTTGCACCTGGATGGTTTCCGAAGCTTCGTGCATTGCCACCAACCTGGAGGTGTGGGTATCCTTTATGAATATGGATACACCCCCTCCTTTTGTGGTGTGGTCCGGGTTTTGGGGCCAGAACGCATGATATGAGGTAAAACCTAATAGTGCCGGGGTGCTCTCAGGAGCCTTGAACCAGGTTTCAGTTACAGCACAGACATCAATGTTCTCCATACTGAGAAGGGCCTCGAGTGCGTGCATTTTGAGATTTAGACTTCTGGCATTGAGCAGCATTACCCTCATGATGATTATGCTTTCTTGGGCAAGTGTAGTCTGCTGATGAGGAGCATGTCATATCACAGTCTGTCCTCATCCTGCCTTACTGCACCAATACTGAGAACTTTCCTGTGATATTGGAGTATGGTAGATGTTACATGATATGTTGCTGCAGCTGTCACATGAGTGTGTCATCCTAACAAATAGTACTGCACATATTTTAGGTACACACACTGACTCTAGCTGTATGTCCATATTTACAGGTAGATACAGTGCCTAGAGAAGTTCAACCATGCAGAAACCAGTGAGAAACTGCAGGCCTTCTCTGATCACAGACAGCAGATCCTTGGCACAGACTAAAGAAACTGGGTATTCTATTAGTTTATAATGAATGAGCTGGTGGTGACTGTAAATCCAGTTGTTGGCCACAACAGGGCAACCTATTAGGTCCATCACAGGGTCACTGACATTATCCTGTAAGCTTGCCAGACAGCCCATGCTGTTGCACAGGAGAGGTTGGCCATAGAGTTCTAACATTACAAATAACCTTCACCAACACAGAGCAGATCCCACTGCTTCTGTCTAAGGAGACTGGGAGGACCCTGATACCTGGTAGAGGCCTGAAAGTGGGAGTTGAACTCAATGCAACATTCTGCGTCTCTGCTGTGGATGCACCAAGTTGATATTTCCTTAAGTCAGTAACACACCTTAGTGATGCTCGTCACTGCCATATCTCATCTACAGGTACATCTAGGATTCAGACAGAAAGGCATACCACACAAGATAGATTTGTTTACTGTCTTTGCATGGCTGTTATCTGCTCCTTGTATACATCACATGGGATTGTCACTTGTTAGGAATGTTTCACATGGGTATTTGTCTACTTTCATAGCTGTTGTGGTTATGGGGTCCTCCACCATGTAATAGGATATACCTAATGGCAGTCCTATATCTGGCAATGACAATGATGACAGTTTTAAATTAGAACAGTTTGAGAGTGCAGTGCCACTGTCATCAGTGGTGATTGTGGAAGGCACAATGCTACCCATGGCCAGTGACACACATCTATTACCTGTAGCACTCATTCTAATTTTCCAAAACTGATGGAAGGAGAGTTCATGCTCTGCACCCCTACTCATAGAGTACCCTCATCCCCTGCCCATGCACCTGCAGTGAGTAATGGCTCCTCAACTAAACACCGGGAGGGGTCATGAGTGATGTACCATTATCTGTTCGTCAGTTCATATGTGATTACTGAGCTAATGGCACAAGAGCCTTTACAAGCCTAGCCAGTAATACCCAGGATAAAACAGCATTATATTTTAATTACCCTGATATGGGGTAGAGTAGTATCAGTGTAGTGGGTCTTTGGGTTTTGGATCCCCAAGTCATTTTACATACTGCCTGTGTCCATAAGCGACATGTGCAGTACACTGGGAGTGAATTTACAGTTTCCCATGAATTTATACAAGCGAGTGAGAGACAGGCTTTTGTTTATGAAGATGGGAAGTTTATTCCATAGATGAGGTAGCATCTGGGATACAAATCAGTTTGTTTCTCCAGCAAGTTCAGCAAGTTCTGTTAGAGTCACAAATATGGTTCAGGTCCGTGAAACTTGTAAATCTTGTATAATATTTCTTGGAAATATGTGACATTTTCATCAAGGCTGGATCAGAGAATGCCTTGCAGGTTAGGCATATGTCACCCATTGATAAGCAATATGTTATGGAGTAAAGGAATAGGGCCTTTAGTCGGTCTGCATAAAACATGTGTCTTATGCTTTGTATTTTTTAGTGAGAAACCTCTGGAGCCACTCAAATTGCAAGTGTCTGGTTAGGAGCATGCAGAAGGGTGCATTGTATGGTTATGGGCACTATGACTTCCTTTGATCTTGATGCCATGCCTTTATTTATAAGTTGAGCTACATAGAAGGGTTTCTTCACTACTGTAGCTACCTAGTGCTCAAAGTTTAGGTTACTGTCTATCTATGCTCCTATTTCCCTCACCGCTGGGTCTACTTTTAGGGGTGTGCTATCAATATTAAAATTTTCAGGGATGTTTGATTTATCAAAGGGTATGATTAGGCAATTTTTAACATTTAGTCTCAGACCATGGTTTTGGCACCAGTTTTTTTTTTTTTTTTTTTTTTTTTTATTTTTAGGCCTATTTGTACAATGTCAGCATCATTTGGGAAATTCAATGATTGCTCCCAGCTTACAGTCATCAGTGAACTTAGTGAGCCAGAGGCCATCAACATTGGCCTTCACTTCAGAGAAGTATATACCAAACAGGAGGAGTCCCAACACTGAGCCCTGTGGGACACCACTAGTAACATGTTTCTTACTGGAGGTGGATTAATGTACCGGGACAACATATGTCCTGTCACTGAGCTAGTTTGCTATCCATCTGATG
The DNA here is from genome assembly GCF_019279795.1 of Protopterus annectens. Lineage (NCBI taxonomy): Eukaryota > Metazoa > Chordata > Ceratodontiformes > Protopteridae > Protopterus > Protopterus annectens. The sequence goes on from NC_056735.1 coordinate 1,963,630,652, forward strand.
ATGCAGGGGGTTATACCTAATACTTTTTTAATTTCTCCAAGTCTTTTGTGTTTCTAATACCATGACAGGAATGGACCCCATTCCTAAGTCAAACTATGATTAAAGTTCATGAAATTAGGATTGTTTCAATCATTGATGTTAGCCAGATGTGATCTTTGCAGTACCCACAGTATGCCGAGTAATGACTCCTGCAATTTGTACAGAGATACACGTATTGGTAACATATTTAAGTCCAATTATAAATTCTTTTTTATAAGACTCATTGCTCCTTTCTGTCTGCAAATCCTGGTATTTTATGACTTTGTGTCTCTCTGTATGTAAGACACAGTAGTCACTGGGTGTAGCAATTTCAATGATCAATGCTACTTTTATCTTCTTTTCATTGATTACTATATCCAGTTTTCTCACATCTATTTTTTGAACTGTTGGTAATGGTTGATCTCATATGATATAAACTTAAATGATATATGCAACAATAACTCTACAAATGCACTAGCTAAGCATGTATCTGACTGTGGTGCTCAGCACACCTTAAAGTTTTTAGTATTACAAAAAAATTAATGAAAGCCTTAGAGAAGGAGACATTTGTAATGAGACAATGTATAGAGCTAAAGTGGATAGTCGACTTCAAGGCTTATGCTCCACCTGGTTTGAACAGCACTGTTTCTTTAAAGCCTATTTTAAGGAAAAGGGGCTTGCCCCACTGATTTTTTATTGCAAGTTTTTATTGGCTGCTTTACATATTTAAACTGTGAATGTATTTTTAGGTTTTATTAAGGTCTGAAAAAGAGGATAACCTCGAAAGCGCTCACCTTTTATTGGAATAAAGTGTGTTTCACTCTACAGAAAATACGCCTTTTTCTTTACAATATATTCGTGTTTTGGGTTTATTGGTTCCATCACTTTCTTACTTTTTGATTTTCTATAATGTGTTGTGGCTCATGTTTCCAGTGTTCTTCAGCTACTTCAATATTATGATGTTTGCACAATCCCCAGTGCAGCAGTCTTGCCACATTATTACGCCTTTCAGTATGCAGTCCTTCTGCCATTAGTATATCACAACCAGCAACAAGATGTGTGACTGTTTCCAATTCTATTTTACATAACCTACATTTGTCTCTTTCTTCCACATGTTCAATGGACTGTGTAAACCAATGTGTACATAGTTCAATATCTTTGGCCGCCAATATTAAAGTTTCATCTTTTGGTTTAAATTCACCTCTCTTTAACCATTCATGCATTTGATCCTGATCAACATGAGGTTGTTCCGAGAGTTTATTATACTCGCAACTATATTTATGCATTTTCTAGATTTCTTGCCTTTGCATCTGATCCTTGACTTTATATTCTTTCTTTTGTTTTGTGGCACGTTCAGTTGCTGCCTGATCTTTTATCTATTTCTGGTTTGATTTCCCTTCCTGCCTGACACCGATATGCTTCTGAAGGGAAGTCATCTGAGGCTTATTCTCCTGATGTTTTAAATTTTTCACTACATTTGGGTCTTTTGCGGTCAGCAGATATATATGCAGTCCTAAGATTGCAGATCTATACATGTAATCAATTTGAGGAGGCCCATACCTCCTTCAGAACAGGGAATATAAAGTCTTGGTATACACTGATTTTTTATAAATCATTTGATAAGCATGATGCATCTTTCTTGTTTTCCTGTCCAACCAATCCAACACATTTTAGGGCCAGTCAGTCATTCCAAAACTGTGAGTTAGGACAGGAAGAGGAAATTGATTTACAACTTGGACTTTGATCCTATATGTCACCTCCATTTTCAGTATTAATTTTATCTTCTAAAATATTCCTTACTAAGTTTTATTTCCATTTGTTCATGTTTTATTATTGAGCCTTTATTTCTACATTCCCTCTTGCTCAAGTTCACATATCATATTCCTGTTCCGGGCTGATGTTTTTTTTTGGTACTGCAGTTTTCCTACTTTAAAGGTTGCTTTTGCACATTTATCAATACCAAATGACATTCTTACATCATCTGAAAAAGTTTTGACCACTTGCAGTTGTGCTTTCACTTCCTCACCTGATGAACTATACAGTTTTAAATCGTACACAAAAAGAAGATGAGAAGTCTTTACACATAATGGGTTATGGGCAAGACAAAAGAGCAATTGTGACAGAGTCACCCTGAAATATCCCCTTTTGAATTGTTATCCCTGGATTAATAATTTGTCCTTTATCATAGCTTAACTGCAAAGTGGTTTGCCACTGTTTCATGGTTGCTGTAGAGTAATTGATCCATACCTCTCAACTGTCCAGATTTTCACAGAATGTCCAGATTTTTGCTTCATATTTTTGGTCTATTCCTCATAAAATTTGTGATTTTCTAGATTTCTGTGGCAAATCAGTGAGGACTGAATTCACTAAATAATGATAGGAATTTGAGTTTCAGACTTCACCTTGGATCCCGGGAACTACCGCCCCATCAGTCTGATGAGCCTGATCTGCAAGGCCATGGAACGTATTATCATGGAATTTATAAACAAAGACATTGGCAACCTTCAAACACTGGACCCCACCTAGTTTGGGTTTGTGAAGGGCCTATCTTGTCTCCTGAACCTGATTGACTTCTTCGAATCAGAATCCAGAGCCGTGGATGAGGGTAAGGCGGTCCACACAGCCTATCTGGACCTCGCCAAGGCCTTTGACACCATCCCCCACTCTGGAATCATAGATAGACTTAGTAAGCTGGGCATTAATCCCTACGTCACTCGATAGGTTGCCAACTGGCTTATTAATAGAACCCACACTGTAAAAGTAGCCGACTCCAAATCCAGCTCCAGACAAGTGACAAGTGGAGTACCTCAGGGTTCAGTCCTGGGGCCGCTCTTGTTTGGCATCTACTTCTCTGAAGTATAGGCCAACACTACGGGAATCTGGCTAACAAAGTTTGCAGATGACTGCAAACTGGGAGCCATTACTGAATCCCCAAATGATGTGGATATTCTACAAAAGGGCCTTACAGAAACAGATGCTTGGTGCCAGAGCCATGGGCTCAAGCTCACTGCCAAGAAATGTATAGTTATCCTCTTTGGGAAAAAACATGTACCCATGAATTACCACATAGGTGGCAGTATACTAAACACTGAAAGTGTGATAAGAGACTTAGGGACACAGGTGGACAGTGGTCTCACCTTCGATAACCACATCGCCACAACAGTCAGGAAATCCTTCTATGTGGCACACCTCATCACTAAAGGCTTTTCATCCAGAAAAAAGTAGGTCATTGTCCCACTGTACTCATCCCTCATTAGACCCATTATAGAATACAACTCCCCTTTTGGTATGTACCTCTGAAGACATCTGCAACAACTGGAAAGGCCGCAGAAATACCTCACTTAAAGAATCGCAGATCTAAAGCAGATGCCCTGCGCTAACCGCCTTAAAAAACTCCAGCTATACTCTGTCACATATTGTCTACTCAGAGGCGATCTCTGCTTAACATACAAGGCCATGTCAAACCCAGAGCTGTTGGACATGCTACACTTAAAGAAATCCCAATCCCTCAGTGCCACACACTCCAGGGATCTAAACCTTGTCATCACAATAAACAAAACATGCTGTAGGGATAGGTTTCTGACCCAGAGACTCCCCAGACTCTGGAATAGACTGCCCATACATGTCAAGCAGAGCACCTCTTTGGCCCACTTCAAAAGGAACCTTGACAATTGGATGGGAGAAAGGAAATTCACCCTGGGGATCACATCAGTCACCCTGCTAGACAGGGATCCAGGAAAGTAAATAGTGTGGGAAGAAATAGGCAGGGAATTGTTATAGCTAGGCTTGTATAGGACCTAGGGTCGATAGTCTAGTACCAACCTATTAACCTATGAACCTATGAACCATATCCTTCAGAAAATGCAAGGTAACACAAGACCTTTTATTCTAGCAATGTTTTAAGTTTATATAAGAAACATTTAAAATTATTCCCTATTTTGGGGGCTTTGTCCCCCCATTATTTCTGGATTTCTCCAGATATTTTGTGCTAAGAGGTTGTGAGCTGTGAATCTATCAATGTAGGCTGCATCTTATGCATTTTTTAACCACGCTTTTATCTATGAATGTGGAATACTGTCAATGCTTTTTTTTTTAGTCTATCAATGCCATACTTAGATTCTTCCCATTTTTACAGTTCTCCATTATGAATTTATTTAACAACAAATGATCCATTGTTCTATATGGCTTTCTTTTGTTACCCCTTTGTTCTATTGCCATGATTGAGTTTTCTTCTAAATGACGATAAACTCTGTCGGCATAAATTCCAGTGTATAGTTTATTCATTTAAAAAGCTTTTATTGCACAAACCACAGAAGGTAGACTTCACACAAATTATATTATATAATTATATTATTATGACAGCTACTAAGTAGGGAAAGACCAGCTCGAATGTCACACTGATGGGGGAAGGGATGTGAATTTCACATGTGTACCAATAACACTTCGTTTTACAGCACAATAAACCACTCCCATGCTTGATAAAAAGTATATACATATTTAGAAAGCTTGTGAGGAAATCATTACTCTATTTTTGTTTTACTTGGATTGCTTGTCCGTGTACTTAATAAAGGATTTTCAACTGGAAACAGACTGCCTGCCTTGCTTGGATTACTTTTGAATACTTAGCAATGCTGTACAATTATATATTTTCTATTATTATTTTTTGTTTTGTTTTGTTTTGGCTTAAGACGAGTTTAAGTTTGCTACTTATACTACTATTGTCTGATCTGATTAATATACAGTGATTAACTAGAGATATATGGACTGAAAATCTTCCACACAGAGAAGATTCTTACACTATTTTGTTTTTGGACCCACTACACTTGTTTAGTGGGTTGTTTTGAGACTTCAGGAATACCACAGAGATTACTTGTTTTTTTATACCTTTTAAAGATCTCTAGATTTTGTTCTTTATATTTTTACACTTCCTCAGTTGTTTCTTTTTCTTAATGGCCTAAAGTTTCTTGGTTTATATAATGTATTTTTATAAATCTGTTGTATTAATGAACACAAAATTTTATTTGAAGCTTCTGACAGTTTTTCTTGTGCAAGTATTTTTCTTTCCTCTAATTTCTATCTTAATCTTTTTGTATATCTTCTGTCTGGAAATTATGGGCTTCTTGCATAATAGTAACAATACATAATTTCTTTCTTATCATCAATAGTCCACTCTATCATCTTTATGGCTCTTTTTTGGCTGATCAGTTTTTGTGGACTACTACTTACTTCTACAACAGGGGACCATCCTGCCCCTGAGACCTGGCCTAGCCCCATTGCAGGAGTATTTCTGTGTCTTGAGGATTCTACTCTATCATTTTTTCCAGTCCTAGCACAAGTGCACCTACTAGGACTGGACACCTTTTTATCCTGTGTGTTGTGTACCCAGCTATCGTTTTTTTATTTTTAACATACTTATGTCCATGGTATATGCTACTTAAAATACAGTCTATATATAATGTGATAATGAAAATACGTTGAACAATGGTACAAATGGAAAAGTACGTTATAAACTTAAAAGAGAAGACAGCTTCACAGATAATTGGCTAGGATAATACGATGAAAGAACATAGATTAAAGGTAGAAGAAAGTGACATATAGACAATTAACTGAGAGAAAAAATTTGAGGTGAACAATTTAAATTTAATAGAGAGAATACTAATTTTTTTATTAAATGACACCTTCAAAACATTACATTGAGCCAGGGAAGAGACTTGATATATTGTTTAAGATTTTAAGCTCACAGATACAAGGTACAAGGTTTGATTCTAATCTCTGGATATTGGCTATGTTTATAATAATCTGCAGACTGATGGCCTAGTGTTTACCTATGAACCTATGGTATAACTCAACAAATGGGAATATAATTTATGTCAGAAGTGAGATTAGAACTCAACATTACATCCTAAGCATTGAGGTTTGGAGAAGAGAAACAGGAAAGATATGAAATGCAGATGGAAGAAAGACCCATGCTTTAGAAGAAGGTTGACTCTCATTAAAGGAATTTTGAAAAGCTTGGTAAATGTAAGTACAGCATAACATTTTAAATTGAAGCCATGGATAAATGTTATAGAGAAATAGAAAATGTTAGGTATGAGGTTTGTAAAGAGCTGGAGATACTGAAAGAGTGCAAATAATTCAGAGAAAATGAAAGGAAATAAGCAGGTAATAAGAATTAAAGAAGACAGTGAATGGTGGGAAGGTAGGAGCGGAGAGTTAGAAGTCCACCTTTAGTAAATCTGAATAGTCAGAAAAGTTAAATAATAAAAGGTAAATAAAGTTTATTATTAATTTAACATTTGTTGACCAGGAAAGTTACTACTTTCTGTGGAGACCTGTGAAGAAAGGCTCCAGATATATGTCTTTGGAATGTGGGAGGAAACCAGAAAACCCAGAGGAAAGCCACACAAACAAAGGGAGGACATGCAGGCTCCACACAGATGGCACCCCAGCCAAGAATTAAACTGGAGAACCTCTTGCTATGAGGCAGAAATGTTGACCACTGCACCACTGCACCACCCCATTCATAAAGTTAGTTAGAGTTAAAGATGAAATGAGAATTAATTAGATGAGAGGAATAGGGAAAATTAAAACATATGAGCAAATGCAGGGTGATGACCACAACATTTTAAAAGGACATTTTAAAAGGACAGATAAAAAAATATTAAGTACACAACTGTCGAGAATGAAAATAAATTCAACATAGAAGTTGAATTGGGCAATTTTCTGATAGATTAAATGGTAGGGAAATTAAAAATAAAAAAAAATTTAATTTCTTTGCTGATATCAAGATTTGAAAACTATAACATACAAGTCATATGTGAAATACAGGAAAATCAAAGAACCTTTTCTTTGAGAATTTGGTAAATCTAGTAATAGGCATTACAATAAATAATGTAGACCTTGAAAGAGTACAGAGAAGTAACAGTACATTTAAATGGGATGCAATACTATACTCTTTTGAATTAGTGAAATATACAGAAGAAAAAAAAGTCTTGCCGATTTTATGGCTGGGAAAAGAATTTTATGAATGAAGAAGTCTTTCAGATAGGTAATGATTGCAAAAGATAAATGAACATTTTGAGAAAGGAAATAGTTGGAAACAACAATGAACAATGAAACAGCAAGAAAATAATAATTGAAGATAATGAACAGGATGTCAGGTAAAGATTTGAAAAGGTAGATGAAAGCATGCATTTAAGTGTAGCAAAGAAGCCTGGGAAGAAAGGATTCAGTGGTGCTGATATCATTGTTCAATGTGCCAAGGATTTAAAGTGAGACTACATGGAACTTAAAATAATTTGAGATTTATTGTAATGAAAATTATTATTTAAAATATAGTGTGTGTCAATGATGTTGCATGGGTGAACAATGCATGTGATAGTGATCAGATGGAGTATGGTTAAGCAGTTTTCTTCATAGGAAAGTTACAACTAACATCCAAAAATCTGATGACGTAAGAATTTATGTAGTGCAAAGAGAATCAGAAATATAAACAATTAAGAAAAGGCTGTGATGAGGGAAGCACACTTTTTCAGTGATAACTTGAAATGTTGGTGGATTTAAGAATACAGTTGGTGGTATGGATTTTATGGAGTATCTAAAAGGTTTTGAAACCATCAATATACAGAATATTCGATGCTCAGCTTTTAACTCTTTCTTTTCTCCACTAATTTTCTTTAACAGCTCAGATGGCTTAGTGGTAGATTACTCTGGCTATGGTGTGCAGGGTCCTGGGTTCATGACTTAAGATTGTGATAGCTATGAAGTCCTTGCTAGGAAATCTGAACTATTTGGAAGAGCAGCAGGGCTGGCTTATAACATTTGTTAAAGTAACAAAAAGTGAAGAATCAAAGGAAACAATATATTGACTGAACATACAGTTAAAGAGAATTTTGTATGCTAAACTGAAAACTTGGTTTTAAGAAATTGATTTAAGAGATTAAATAATCTGATAAAGGCCTGGAATAATCTTATTAAGTTGATTAAAAAATTAAAGGTTAAAGAGGGAGTTCATCTGATAATCCTGAATAATTTAAATAATTTAATTAATTTAAATACAAGAAATGGACAATATCAGAATTATTTAAAATATATGCAGACAGCTCCAGCATGATATTCGAATGATAACAGAGTTAATAAAGCAACCCAAGGAGTAGTGAACATAGTTGGTAAATATTATTTAAAAAATGAATAATATATGGACAGGAAGCAAGAGCTTAAATTTTATATATTATTTTATAAACAGAAGTTCCATAGCACATCATTGTATTACAGGCAAAACTAATGATATTATTGGATAATATATTATAGAAATTAGAGCGTAGTTTATCTACGTGAAAGCGCTTGTGTTTTTATGGAACAATAAAAGACGTTGTATTCATCTGACTTTTCCATGTGGTGACTCCAGTTTGGATCTACTATCTACATATTATAGAAATTCAAAGAGAGAGAGAGAGAGTGATCACTTCCCAATTTGAGTAGAAATGTAAGGAAAAAGGAACAAGGAGGATTATCTTACTGATCGTTTAAAGGAGGATGGTAATCGAACCATAAAAGGTGATTGACATTTGAAAAGTTAGATAATGGTGTAATATTATAATCAGGGCACATTCTGGAGTATGGAAAATATTTGAGATAAGTCAGGAATTGCGTATATAGAGAGAAACTAATTCTGGGAACACAGTCAATTTAAGAGAATGAGATGAGGAAAAGTTAATACTAAAAGGTTGGTTTAATATAGAATGTCTACAAATAAATATATATATATATATATATATATATATATATATATGAAACAGAAATACAATGGCTGAAGGCAAACATTTGGAACATTACAGGATATTTAGAAATATGACTTTACATACAATATTAATGACTATTTCTATGATAAGAGGTACAATGTTAAAAATAATTGAAAGATTTGATGCAAAGAAAAATGGTGATATAATAGATAATAGTGAGAACATTTTTAAATTAAGGTGATTGTTATGTATATGAAAAACAGTGGTATAAGGTTTACAAGAAAATTATAAATATTGCATTAAAGGTAATAAGAAAAAATATGTGCAAAGACATGAATATCTCATACCACTCAATTTCTCATTGCAAGAAATCTGGACAAATACAAAAATAATGGGGGGGGGTAAAGACCCTAAAATTGGGGACATGTTTTAAATATTGCTCTTATAAACTTAGAAGCATAATATAATAGCATGTTTTCATGAAGGGTACAAAATCTGAAACGTAAGTGTCTGTCATTACTTAGTGACTTCAGTTCTCAATGCTTTGCCAGAATATTGCAGATTTTTTGAAGAGTGGACCAAAGTATGAAGCAAAAATCTAGACAATTGAGGGGTATAATATACAGTAGCTATCTATATGTATATATATATATATATATATATATAGAGAGAGAGAGAGAGAGAGATGTATAGATATATTTTATATACAGATATATAAATATAGATATAGGTATAGATATATACACACAAGAAAAATAAAGCTCTGGGACCCACAAATATCTTGAGTGAAATAAACATGGTAGCTAAAAGCAGTGGGTGAAAATATTCTTTCTCCAGTTTCATCATTATATTGCAAGGCTAAACTTTTCATTTCATTGCAAGGCTGCACACATTTCTGATAAAATAACCTCTATACTATTAGAAGAGTTAAAATGAAATTTGATTAATTGGTCTTTCATAAAAATACAATTTGCCTACATAGATGGTACATCTGATAGTCAAGCTTGTTCTTTTTTATGATAGATGATAGCAGTATACTCTTTTTAGAAAATAAAGACATTTATGATTTATTTCTTGATATGTAACATGCCTTTGGCAACTTAGAATACAATGTTGGGAAATTATGATTAAGAAAACATTACAAAAGGCTTTTATACAGGTCATTATAAAATGACAGAATGATAACAAAATCAATATGCAGACAGATTTCTCCTAAATATTGTCAGACAGAGATGCATCATAATTCACTGTTTTTATAGCTTACATTAATAAGGTGATTAAAGAATTCAGAAAGAGAAAAGAAGATGTAGCAACAGTTAACAAAATAAATATCACAATCTATATAAAAACACTGGAAACTATAGTAGTGGACTACAGACTGAAAATGAACATCAGAAAAGTGAAAGTATTAGCACTGGGAAAATAAGCAAATATGTATATGGCACGCAGGAATTATCAATATCAAATTCTTTCCAGTTGGTTTACATACATGTTCAGAAGAGAGTATAATGAAGCAAGTGTTACTGAAATGACCAATGTGGGAAATGTAATTTGGATTCACTTCTAAGACAGCTTTTAAGTAAATTGCTTAGAGCATTAGTTACAAAATAAAATGTATAAAGTATCCTATTGGCAGGAAAAAAGTTTTAGTGATGCCTGAGTGATAATCTACGACATAATACAAAATAAAAAAAAATGTTTGGAAGTAAAGTGAACAAGGAAATATACAGAATAACCAGTAAATGAAAACATATTTGACTGTTTTAGTGCACATTAATAATATGAGATATTTGGAAATAATAAAAATTGAAAGCTACTTTCAGTTTATATTAAATACAGATTTTTAATATACAATAAGTTATGGCAAAAAGAATCATAAGCTAGATACAATTCCTCTTTGCATACATGATAGTATATTCAATGCCCTACATACTCACTGTATGGCTAAATTGCGATTTATGATATTGCATAGTGTACGTTAGTTACAGTGCCAGTAAACAATCTCAAGGCCATTTCCAATAAGTTAAATGCATTAAGCACTCTATTCACAGTTAGTTTTAAGTATGCAACTCAAAACTCAATGCATGTAAATAACTCACATTTCATTTTAGTTAAATTAAATACAATATTCTAACATTCATGATTATAGGTCCAAATGTTGCAGCCATAAGGCAGACTTCTTCTCTGTTCAGCAGATTTTCACAGTATCCATCTCCAATAGATTACAACTTCATTATTCTTTACATATAGCATCACATTATATAAATATGTACAACAGTTACTGTCATGATGAGACTGACTGTGACCCCCTGAGAGGAGACACTTACACTAAAGAAACAATCAAACTTAAAACTTCAAACCATTTGCTGTCACAATAAGAAGGGGACCACACGTACGTCATAAATCCTTACGCACAACACCGACTGAAAGCTGACTACTCAGGCATAAAAAATACTCTTTAATTGATACAACTGAGTTACCACATCCTTGTTTATGTATGTCTACATAAATTCTCAAAGTAGGAACCCCAGTCACGTGATATCCTATCAAATATTTTTTTTTCCTTTATTATCCTTAATTCAAAACTAATTTATTTTAAAGCTATCTGATGCATTCCTTGCCAGTTATCTATGGAAATATCATATCTTGTGATATAAAACATCAAGATCGATCTTGCTTTCAGAGCAATAGACATTCCAAAGTAATCTTATAGCATCACACCAGAAAAAGTCTCCTTTTAAACCTCATCTTGCTTACAACCTTGAGCAATCATTTCTCTAGTCAAATATCATGCACAATACCAAAACTATTCAAACCAATTATCCTCCCACCCCAGTAAACCACAACTAAAGATACCATACCCCTATGGGATCATTTTGCTGTATTAACTCCTAGATTATCACTCAAGTATCACTAAAATGTCTTCACTACCAGTGGGAAAATACTTTGTCAGAATCAAAATAAATAACTTAAAAGAAAAAAAATCTATATCAGTTCTTATACTAAATATCAACCCTCTTTTGGAAGGATCAACCCCTTTCTTCATCCTCATTATCAAGTATATAATATATTTCAGTCAAAATGCTTAACAATTTCAAAAAGCATAGTTATTAATAACTGTTACAGCAATTATACTTCATCCTTCTTCTTGATAACAATAAAACAAATTCAGCAGTATGCATGCCAATAAGCACTGAAAACTTTAAGCAGTCTTGATGCAAACATTGCAAATAAACTGACAAAAATATTTAGAAATGTATAAGAATTATTGGCAAATTCATTCACAGGGGTGGGGGTTGGCAAAATGGTTAAGATGTTTATGTCAAAGAAAAGAGAGATAGAGGGTTTCATTCTCACCAAGGCTAATTGGCTAAGTTTAAAATGGCCTACATGGACAACTAGCCAAATACTTAGCTATGAACCTATGTACCACAGACTAAAAGAGAATTAAGTTTATCAGTTATATGTAGTATAACTCTGGCAAACAAAAATGAAAACAGTAAATAATTTTATTAATTATTTTTTTCATATATTTACATAGACTACCAATAAATTATATCTACAATAGTACAAATGTCAGAGTCTTCTTCTTGACCAAAAATATCCTACTGTGAAAAGTAAAAGTTGTGCACTGACCTTGGGTGAGATTCAAAAACAAATAACAGAATGTCTTTGGCATGATTGTTTGGTGATTTACATGGTATTGGTTAGAGCCAATTCACACAAGAAGGCAAAATTGTGTAGTAGGCATCATATGCTCATGACCATAAAATGATGTTGAAATGAGAAACATTTTGGTAATGAGCACAATGGTGAATGTGCTGAATGCACATGAATGCAAACAACAAGACAGAGCAGTTCAGAAATGTATAACATTTCTTTGATCAGCTGTGGCCATTAAGGAGTTTCCATGCTGATTTATTTGTGATCAGAGATAGATACATAGGTCAGGATACAATGTCATGAGTCAAAGCCATATTAGTAGAACAGTATGTACTAGAGCTGCTTCACAGTCAGTGCCCATGACATGGTGCATTGTCACCTCTGCATAACAGGAGAATCCAACAATGCCAAACATATCATTTGTCAAAAAGGGACTTATTGGAATGATACTGTCTAGATATGGTCACCATGTGGCAGTTTGTAGACTTGTGACATCTTCAAATGAAATATTGTTGGAAGTTTGGAATAATAAACGTTGAACACTCAAGTGTGTGCAGCTTTGACAATCCTTGCAACAAGGACCTTCCTGTAACCATTAGGGGATGTGAGGGGGGTATTACAGGCATCAACCTTTTGAACTCTACACTAGTTCCCTAATGGTATGCTGCAGCATGTGGAGGAGGAGCTCAGTGGTTCTCAAGGACCGCAGAAGAGAGAAACTTAACCATACAGGCATTCTGTGAAATAGCCCATTTCCCTAAGATTCTAGGGATCATTAATTGCACCAACATTGCTACTAAGGCCCTCCTGCTCATCAGTATGGACAATAAAGCATCAACCAGAAGCATTTTTTCCTCCCTCAACTACCATGTGATATGTAATTTACAGGGTATTATATATGGCATATCTGTGCATGACCCAGCATGATACATTACATCTGGCATATGTTCAACTCATATGAGAGATTAGGATGGGATAATTTCCCACAAGACATTGCATTGATGATGCTAGATATGTCTTATAGCTGTGGGTTATGACACCAGCACAAACCCCACAGAACATAGCTGAGATGCAATGCATCATTGCACTGTCGCAGACCACAACATTGTTAAGTATGTGTCTAGACTGATGATTGTTCACTTCCAATCCATGGATTCTTTGGTGGTGTGCTATAGTTAGGTGACCTGCACCAAGATATTTAACTGTCTATAGGATTCTATACAAAATGGTGGTACACCGACAGCTACAGCAAGGGATTGTCATTGCAGGACCAGACAGATCACAACTAGTGGTGGAGGAGGTGCTGTCTAAGGAGACACTAGAGGAACTATCAGCAAGAGATGACCATGTGAGACAGAAGTGGGTGCAGTGCATTACTGCACTTGCAAAAATGAGGTTTCTGCTCCACAACTATATGCCAAATTAGACACAAAGCTCAAAACCGATGCAAGTAATATTACTCTCATGTAATGCTTTATTCTGCATTGACTGAGCACACTGGGCTTCAGATATCAGCTACTCATACAACATAGCAGTGAGAGCAAGGCACAGCTGTCATCATATTGACAAGTGGGGATGGACATTGTAACAGGAATCAGCAATGGAGCCAGTGATAGGAGAGGTGAACTAAAGATGTAGAAGGGATGGTGTGATATGGTCAATAGACTGGGGAGCTGAGTGTACTGTACTGTATAGAGCAGTAGTGCTTCCTGTTAGGTTAGGTGTCCAGCAGGACTGGCTACATGTTCAGAATGGGTTCCTGGGGACACAGCTCCTGTAGATGTGGTTGCAATGTGTGTATGTATGTCTGATACAGATTTTAGGGACTCGGGTGGAAATGATTCAGACTATGAATGCCCCCTGGCCACAGGTGCATCCATGCTGATGACTGGTACTAATACCAACACTCATCAGCAATGACAAAAAGGAATTGTTTAAAAGCAACTGACTGGCCATGCAATGTGTCTGACCACCATGTGCTCTCCATTTGTATGAGCAGTCATGCTGTGCCAGGCAGACCACCCATGGGTAGTGTAGAGGAGGTAGCAGTACATACCCTTGACCTACATGTGATGAGGGATGTACCCATGGTGGAAACAGATGACCAGTGGCCATGAGAATAGATTGGCCACTATTTGTAGAGAAAGCCCATCCTATCACCCTATTGTGGCTGTAATGGCAGCTGTGTACCTGCAAGACATGCCAGTCATGTGGGTGATCCTCTTGCATAGGTTGTCCTGCATGCCATGTTGTACACCCATTGCCTATGTCATGGTGATGGTGGTATCTGTCTGTGATAGAGTGAGAGCTCTGCATAGCTATTAAGTAATGTCCATTGTGAAACTTAATTCAGACAAAGTCTGGTAGCCATGGTGGTATTTCTGTATTTGGGAACTTTCCTCAGGGTGGTGGACTTATTTCTGAGGATTCTTGATATGCCAGGAGTCCTGCCTTTTGCTGTAAAGCATTTACTGCACTTGAGCTCAAAATCAGTTTGTTTTAAATTGAGAGTGTTTTTATCTGCATGCTGGTCAGAGTAGATGGCCGATTCAACCCGTTTGAGTTGGAAACTGCTGATGAAAGGCTTATTGTGTGTTTATCTGACTGGCCTGAGGGCTTAACTGTGGAAAAGACTTTCATCCTGTTGGTATAAAAGCCTTACATTTTTGTGAGACTGTGGTCATTTATTCATAGCTTCACTGTGCCTGGCTTGGACACCTATGACTAGAAGACCTTAAGTTCATCTAAAGCCATCTGTCGACCTAAAAAGCTGATAAAAGTATTTTTGTACTTTCTCTAACTTTCTCAGAGCTGTTTAATAGTTCTGTGCTACATTTCTTGATTTGGTTAAATTTATCACTGTTTTCCAGCCTGAACTTGTTAAATAAATGTCATATGTTTGTTATTATATGGCTCTTAGATTGTTTTAACAGTATTCTGATATTTCCTAACCTCCTTTTATACTGCAAAAGCTGTTCTTAATTTGCCTAGGATCTCCCGAGTTTGCCAAAATATTTCTAAATTTTGCAAAGTATTTTCTGTGCTTGCAGAAGAGTTTTTTCTGCACTCTGGTGGTATAAAAGCCTCATGTTTGTGCATTGCACAAACATGGTTGCCCATGCCTATATGTTAAGAAAACCTCTCCATGTCTATAGGAAATGGTCTCCATAGTCTCCCACTGTTCATAGTTGCTTAAAGAGCTGACAATTTGCACAGGGGCAGTACCACTGCAGTCCATTTAATAGTATACTACTAAACACTCTCACTTAAGCCTTTAAGTGACTCTCCCCCTCTCATTCCCATCTACTCAGGATCTGGTATAATGGATAGTCACTTTTCTGTCAACTCTGTTTCTGGCCTGGTGGATATGGGAATCCTGAGGCAGTCTAGTCACTATCTCATGTTCACTGACAACCATTTAACTTTAGAACATACAAACATAGTATGTGAGAGATGCAGATACACAATGTCATTGGAGGCAAAGCTCTCACATGCACACATGAAAAATGCAAACCAGGTTGTTAGAGATGCACCCATAATATTCACTACCAACACTAAAGACCAAACACATAGATGCACATATGCAGAGATACTCACTTGTAATCTATCCAAACCTCCAAGACCTCCTAAAAGCATTTCTCAGTGGCCTCATGCACACTCAAAAAAGGCAGCACCTCACACAACACATAACTCTGGAAATCATAGTAGCCCCACTTCTAAGGTGATAAGGCAACACACCACACAGCCAAGCATTCTAGTTATTGGGGATTCCATTTAAGACATACTGATGCTCCTCTTACCAGGCTAAACAAGGAGAAGATCACAGTGAGCTGTCTGTCTGGAGACAGGATCTGCCAGATCAAATATGCACTTAGATCTTTAAACCACAAGTATCAGCATAATACAGTCATAGTCCATGTGGGCATAAATGACCTAAGACATACCTCAATGAGCTATATGAAGAGAGACATGATGGAGCTCTCTTAATATGTGTCCCAGGTGGTTATGAATCTAGGCTTGAGTAGCATCCTACTGCTACCTTCAGCAATGATGATGCCAAAGTACTAGCAAAAAATGATTGACTTCAACAATTGATTCAGTCTGCGGTGTGACAACAAGTGGATCTAATTTCTGTCAGCCTGGTGAGACATGACTGACAAACCACAATGCTTTGCCAGAGATGGTTTGCTCTTGTCACCACTTGGCTTCAGCAAACTGGCAAAAACTTTATCTTTCCCCATAGTGCCTTTTTAAACCCTCCAACATAACACAAATTGCCCACGACTACCTAAAGGTAATGCTAGGAGTTTAAAAAAAAACTGCATACCCTGGAAATGATGGGAGTTTAAATAAAATAACACACTCACTGGAGAAAGCAGACATATGTGCTCTATGTCCAACTAACCATAGGTGTGACCCCTATCATATCCTTGCTAGCTGGAAATCACTAACATGAACCTGGAAAACTATACCCCCTACATAAACATATTGGAATGTCTTAACATTCAGCCTAACATTATACTTATGGGTGATTCCAACTGCCCCTTCATAAACTGGGAGACGTATATAACTCATAATTCACTTGCTCAGAGGTTTCTGGACTTCATCAATGCAAACACCCTGAAGGAACTAATTAGCTCCCCATCTAGAGGTACAAATATCCTAGACCTAGTACTCAAACATAGGGGAATGCTGCTCCCTCCCATACATTAACTCCTCCCTGGTAAGATTTGAACACAAAATCATCTCCTTAAAACTAACCTAGAACTCCCATCAAACTCCAAACCTGTTAAGAACAGTGTTCCTTAAACTAAGTGACAGCCTATTAAGCTTCCTAGCCCCTCCAGCCCTGGATGACACTGAGTCCTACTCTGAGCTGCACACAAAAGCACTGTACAGCCACATTCATAGCTGCATAGAAGAGACAATACCTGTCCAAGTCAAACCTATGATTACTGGCAAAAATATACCATCCTGGTAAACCCTTAGCATAATCAGTGTATTCAAGAAAGAAATAAAAATCCTCTTCAAAGCCAAAAAGGCACAGACAAAACATTGAAAAAAGACCTGTCTAATCAAAGAAATTAGAGAACTGCTCAAATCTACTAAAGTAAACTATGAGGCTAAGATAGCATCCCATCTGAAAGATAATCATAAGGCTTTTTTAAATTATGTTCATAAAATCAGGGGAAATGCTTAGCAATGTACTGAGTTAATCATAACTGGCAACACTTATACCCAGCCTGAAACTATAGAAAACGCGCTGGCCGACAAGTTCAATTCAAACACCCCCCCCATCACCTCTTACGATACCCAAAGAAATACCTGCAACCATTCCCCTACTGGTCATTATGAAGGAACAAGTCCTTACTGTGCTCACTGAAACCAAAAACACAACCTTCATAGGTCCCAACATCTTTACAAGATGCTTCTTAAATAGCTTAAAACAGAATCTATCAAGGTCACTAGAAACCCTCTTTAACCACAGCTTCCAAATGGGCTATGTCCCAGAGGAATGGATAACTGCAGCCAGTTGTTCCTCTGCACAAGGGGGGCCAACAAACTGACCCAGGGAATTGCAGACCCATAAGCTTGACCAGTCTTATCTGCAAGGCCATGGAGAGAATTATCATGGACCTTATGAATAATAATATAGGAGCTCTCCAAACAATGAAACAGACCCAATTTGGCTTTGTCAAAGGGAGGTCTTGCATGCTCAATCTGGTGGACTTCTTTGAGGGCATGGATGGGGGTAAAATGGTACACACCCCTTATCTAAATCTGTCCAGAGCATTCAACACACTCCCCCACTAGGGGATCATAGATAAGCTTACTGAGGGGTCCAAATGGAGAGATGGGGATCCAAATGGAGAGAGGGGGGGTCCAAATGGAGAGATGGGGATCCAAATGAAAAGATGAGGGGTCTGAATGGAGACACGGTAAATCAGCAAGAACAAATTTATCCTCAAGTATCTTGGTGCTCCAGAAATGTATTTAATAGAGTCTCTATAGAGTCTCTATTGGATGTTGTACTACAGAACAACTATATATAATTCAATGGGGAACTCTTTCTTCAGAAAAGTGGAATAGCCATGGGACCCCCTGTGGTTGGAGTTTTGCCAATATCATCATGGCACTTTGGGAAAGACAATTTATTTTAGAAAATGGGCATGTATCTGACCAAATATTTTGGTATACTAGGTACCTGAATCACATCTTTGTTATATGGAAGGGAGATAGGGAGACAGCTAATAAATTTGTCAATTATATAAACAACACCACAGATTTTTTAAAGTTCGCATATCAGTTTGAAAACCTTTCCATCAAATTCCGTGATGTCCTTTTACTTAAAGATTCTAGTAATGGCAGGTACCTAGCAAAAATATTTAAGAAGCCCACTTATTGTAACTCCTTTCTCCATTATGATAGTGCACACCTGGTCCATCAAAAAAAAGCAGTTGTAAAAGGCCAACTTGTTAGGGCAGCCCACATGATCTCACTAGATCATGACTGTAAGGAAGAATTTAACAATCTGAGGGCTATGTTATAAAGAAGCGGCTATCCTTTGGACCTAATAAATGGTCTAATTACAGAAGTGGAATACAAGAGAAATACAGGGCATTTTTTACCTATTTTAAATAAGGGGAGAATTTTAAGTATCCACCACGATGACTTATCTAGTACATTAAATATTGTTGTGGACGATGATCCAGCTGGTGGGTCCACCCATTCAGTCATCAATTCTCATACTAATTTCTCCATTAGCTTTACTATGCCCTTTTCTGTCGATAGCCCTGATATAAAGAACATTTTATTTAAAAATTGTGAGGTGCTCATGGAAGATCCTTCTATAAGGCCTAAAGTAGGATTAAAACCTAAAATAATTTATAAAAGAGCTCACACTATCACTAATCTACTTGAGTGCCCATTGAATTTATCTTTGCCTAAGTTTGGCATGAAAACATGTGGTCTTTGTCCACATTGTAAACATATTGCTATAGGTGACCCCTTTGAAATTCGGGGGGGGGGGGTCCAGTACTATATTAATGGGAACTATAATTGTAATTCAACAGGGGTTATATACCTTGCCCAGTGCCAGTTGTGCACTTCCTTTTATTTAGGAAAGACAGAAAGACATTTAAAAAAATGCGTTTATGAACACCTGTATGACATCAATAGGAAAAATTTAAATAATGCCCTGGCCAAGCATATTGTTCAGAACCCAAGCCACTACTTTAATTTCATGGTAGTCAGCCAGGTCTTAAAGAATACTAGGGGGGGATCCGTGGTCGTTAAATTTAGAACTAAGGGAATTACTCTAGCAGATGGGCAGCCACGGTGGTGTAGCGGTTAGTGTTGTCACCTCACAGCAAGAGGTTCATCAGTTCGATCCTCAGTTGGGGTGTCTTCTCTCAGGGAGTCTGCATGTACTTCCCATGGTCACGTGGGTTTTTTCTGGGTGCTCCGGTTTCCTCCCACATCCCAAAGACATGCTGTAGGTGGATTGGACACTCTAAATTGACCCTAGGTGTGTGTGTGTGTGCCTTCCGGGGAAGGTTGGATGCCAGGCTGGCAACTCAACACTGTAAAACTCTACTGCCAATCATGAGTGGATGGGTGATCCATTGTGGCGACCCCTAACTGGGAAAAGCTGAAAGAAGAAGAAGAAGAGGAGTTACTCTGGCAGATCAAGTTAAATGCATGTTCATTCCCTGGCTTGAATGAAAATTGTTCTTTGAAGTTTATTCTAAGATTGAAAGCTTTACAAAGATGATATGGGTTGCTGTATATGCAACATTATGTAATTTTAGGTGTATTTTTAAATTGGTAGTAGTCTTGTGCTGGTATTGTTTTAGCTAAAATATATGTATGATGTCATTATTACTTAGCTAATGAATATGTAATTGGGGTTTGATATAAATTTTAGTCATGTGATGTGGCAGTTTGGTTTAAAAAAGTTCATTTTGGAATGTTTGTGGATGAAAGCGCTAACCAATTTTTATGTGATTGTGATTAAAAACTGGACTTGGGTTTATTTGGCAGCATTCTTCTTTGTTCTCATTCTTTGTGCGTTAGGAAGTTTGTTTTATTCGTGTTCCATTTACTGGTCTATTCTCATATTTTACTTTTTTCCATCACATTAATTAAATTCAACCCTTAAATAATTGCTTATTTTACTCTTCCTTACAGTGTTATTTTGCTTGTTCTTTCCTTATGAATCATGGAATTGAATAATTTATGTAATGTTGCTTAGCCGATCTGGTGGTCCCCTGTCATAAACAAACTCTACAACAGAAGAAAGAAAGTGTTGCAAAAAAGAGTAAAATCCCATAACTGGAAGAACTCCCTGGTCAGCCTCAGTAAAAAGCTGAGATCTCTCATAAAATCCTCCAAATCTAATTATGAAAACAAAATCGCCACTGATTCTAAAGAAAACCAAAGCATTCTATAGCTATGTCAAGAATCTCAATGGCAACACACAGATCTTTTCTGAGTTACAGCACAATGGCACTAAATATACAGAACCAAATGATATTGCCAGCATCCTGGCAGTTAGGTTCAGTGCTAACTTTACCCCCTCACCCCCTAAACGGCCCCATCTCTATACCGGAAGAATTCTAAGTTCCTGTAATCACTGCTGCACTGGTAAAAACCACACTCTACAAAGCCAAGAACACAGCATTTATGGGACCTGACAACATCCCAGGCTGTATCTACATGAACTACAGAATGATCTGGCACCCCACCTAAGCACCGTGTTCAATTATACCCTCACCTCAGACTTTGTGCCCACTGAATGGTGCATATTGACGGTTATCCTACTCCACAAAGGGGGAGCCACCACGGACCCCAGAAACTACCGCCCCATTAGCCTAACAAGCCTGGTCTGCAAGGCCATGGAATGTATCATCATGGAACTTATAAACAAAGACATTGGTAATCTCAAGACTCTGGACCCCACACAGTTCGGGTTTGAAAAAGGCAGATCATGTCTCCTAAAACTGATAGACTTCTTTGAAGCAGTCACCAAAGCCTCAAATGAGGGTACGGTGGTTCACACAGCTTATCTAGATCTCACCAAGGCTTTTGACACAATCCCCCACTTTGTAATTATAGACAAACTCACTAAACTAGGTACAAATCCCTATGTCACCAGATGGGTTGCCAACTGGCTCACTGACAGAACCCACACTGTGAAAGTAGCGTACTCCAAATCTGACTTCAGACCAGTGACAAGTGAAGTACCACAGGTTCAGTCCTGGGTCCTCTCCTGTTTGGTATCTACTTTTCTGAAATACAGGCTAACACAGAAGGTCTTTGGCTAATGAAGTTTGCAGATGACTGCAAACTAGGAGCCATAATTGAAACTCGTAATGATGTTGACACCCTACAAAAGGGCCTCACTGGGACAGATGCCTGGTGTCAAAGCCATGGCCTCAAGCTCAGTAGCAAAAAGTGCATTGTCATCCCTTTTGGTAAAAACTCTGTACCCATAAGCTACCACATAGGTGGTAGTCTACTTAACAGTGAAAGTGTGATAAGAGACCTTGGAACACAGGTGGACAGTAGTCTCTCCTTTGATAATCACATTGCCACAGTAGTCAGGAAATCCTTCTACATGGCACACCTCATCACAAAAGGTTTCTCATCCAGGAAAAAAGAGGTCATTGTTCCACTCTACTCTTCACTCATTAGACCCATTATAGAGTACAACGTCCCTTTTGGTATGTACCTCACAAGACATCTGCAACAACTGGAAAGGCCACAGAAATACCTCACAAAGAGGATCACCAGCCTCAAACAGATGCCCTATGCAGACCATGTAAAAAACTCCAGCTTTACTCTGTCGCATATCGCCTACTCAGAGGCGATCTCTGCCTAACATACAAAGCTATGTCAAACCCATAGCATCGACAGGGGCACAGGAAAATAATTTTCTTGGGTGGCGAAAGCCAGGGTACCTTTTTGGCTAGGCTTGTATAGGCTCTAGGACCGATAGCCTAGTACCTACCTATGAACCTACCTATGAACTTATATAGCAATAATATGTGAAGTATAATGTTTGTAAACGTGAACTTTTTAATACAGTCTGATTACTTTTATATAAATATAAATTTGCCTGTGTCACAAGTGCTAATTCAGTAAAGATGTTTAAAAAAACAAATCATCTTTTGAAAACAGTTTCAAACAAATTATTATAATCATCCATCTCCTTGTCTAACTTTTTTTCTTTTTCTTTTTCTTTGTTCTAGAAATTATCCTATATCTGAATCCTGGATTTGTGAACATGGGTCTATATCACTTAAACAAAACCACTAACGGTCAAATCCCTATTCATCTAACCCTTTTTGGCAAAACTACAAACCATTGAATAGACTTTTAAATGAAAAATTTCCAACAGTAAAACGACAGTAGGCCAACCTAGCAAACATCAGAAAACCCACACAAAATTTAAAACCTACCCAGGTGGGGGGGCTAAGCCACTCCACACACATCCCCTAACTAAATATAGCAACTCTGAGATTGCACTACAGTGGAGAAAAGGACAAATTCCAGATGGTGGTCAACCAATTCTTTGCCCCATGAAAAATTTTGGTTAAAAGTCCATTTGATGGTTTGTGGTAGCGTGAAAAAGGTTTCAATGAATAGGGATTCAATCATTAGAGGTTTTCATTAAGTGATAAAGACCCATGAACATCTACCAGCCCCTCACCTGTTGACTTGGTCTGTATGCAAGCAATCTTAAAAACAGACCCAAACCTGGCTAGATATCAATCCAGATAATGTAACATATAAACTTCATTTATTGTTTAAAACTGACAAACACAAAATAAAAAAAATAGATTTAGCGCTTTCATCTCCAGCCTGGAGACCTCATCAGAATCACATGTCCTGATCATATTAATTAATTTATATAGTGATTAAAGTAAAGTACCAGACATTATATTGGTCTGCCAATTAATTAAAACTGGCCATATTAACCCTTCATTGTCACATTGTGATAACGATACTGACATCTACACCTATTGTTTTACATACACATTGACTGACTTATTCCCCACTACAACTCAAACAATATATTAAATTAAATACATATCTAAGACCTTATAAATTAATTATCCTGAATATGTTTTAAATATATAAGTAATAATAATAGTAGTATATATATTACACTATGTGAAGACAGTGTTCTTACAACCATCTGTTGTCACCTAAGAGCTTTGTTTTACATACACTCTAACTTATAGTTTTAAATACATATTCTAAAACCTTGCAAATAAATAAACTTTTGAATATGAAAATGTAAAAAATATATATATAGTTGTTGCACATATGTATATTTAAGAATGTATAATAGATCAATGTATTAGTATATTATGGAACATAAAATGCTAAATATAAGTATAACTAAAGTGCATACCACAATTTAAACCAACTTTAAAAACCTTATAAAGACCATAATATATATACATATATAAAATGTTTATAAAAAACATTTATAAAAAACATGTAAAAAACTACACATCTACATTTGTATGGTGGTAAAAACTGGTATACCATCTAGCAACAAGTATCTGTATAGCCAAGTTGCATTATTTACATATCTTAGGATCAGTAGAAAACAA
Organism: Protopterus annectens; assembly: GCF_019279795.1. Classification (NCBI taxonomy): domain Eukaryota; kingdom Metazoa; phylum Chordata; order Ceratodontiformes; family Protopteridae; genus Protopterus; species Protopterus annectens. The sequence goes on from NC_056735.1 coordinate 1,963,654,701, forward strand.
TTTTAAAGCAGGGGTGATGAAAATATGGTCATTCAGACCCGGACTGTGACACGCATCCAGTCTTAATTGCCAAATAATTTCCCGAAATTTCAACCGGGTTTCCCGATCATCCCCTCTCTCATTGTGTCCAACCTCTTCTAAAACCCAAAATTTATAATCCATGTTTTTACATTTAAGGGTATGTCTATAAAGGGCATTATTATCATTCTTTTTATTAATGTCCCGTATGTGTTCATAAATTCGTAATCTTAGATTACGTTCTGTTTTTCCGATGTAATAGGCCCAACAGGCCGTGCAATATGCCAGGTATACCACGCCTTTAGTATAACAACTGGAATATGTCCTCCCACTTATCCTATAACCGATGGTAGGTATATCTAATTTCTTTTTGCCAGCTAAAAAAGAACATTGGGAACACCTCCCACATTTAAAAGTACCAGCTTTTGGGCATGTCTCACCTTTACCGTCATTCCGCTTCCTCTCCAAAATGTTTTTTAAATTCATATTTCTCTTAAAACTATACATCAGTGGTTTTTGGAATACTTCCACTCTTGTGGGCATTCTATTAAACATATTCCAAATCTCATTTATACATTTTTTTATCCATCCCACTTCCCTATGGTAGGTCAAAGTCAGATACGGTAATTCACCGTCCACTAGTTCAATATTATTATTGACTTTCCTGCTTGTAAAACTTCCACCATTACTCAATAAGGGTAAATAGGTTATACCCCATCCTTCCACCACTGTTTCCTTCACTGTATTGATCAATTCATCAGGATAACCCCTTTCCCTAAACATTTCTTGGACATTTTCTATTTCTTTTATAAAGTCTGTTTTATCAGAGGTCATCCTTGCTATTCTAATCATCTGCCCCTTAATAATGTTCTTTTTAAGATTATATGGGTGGTCACTCTCATAGTGTAAATATGAATTAGAATAGCAATCCTTTCTGTATATATTGGATCTGCACACCTTATTTGTATAATCTTTTTTCAACATGACATCCAAAAAATGTATTTCATCTACACCAATATTGTGTGTAAATTGTAAAAAAACTTATGGTACAGTTTGAATAGGTCATGAATTACACTATCTTTTCTTTAGTTCCCTCCCACAGAATAAATATATCATCCAAAAAATAGTAATATCCCATAATATTTGAAAAAATGATATGAATACATTATGTTGTTCCCAATGTAACATTATAATATTGGCGTATGTGGATGCACATGATGACCCCATCGCCACCCCGTCCGTTTGATGATATAAATCCCCCTGAAAATAAATATAATTATATTTTTGTACAAGCTCCATATTTTCCAATACTAATTTAAATTCATCTGGGGTTAAAAAAAATCAAACTCCACTAACATTTGTTCAAACCAAGTCAAACCTTCAGCATCATGCTAATGATATCACCACAGAGGGGCCACTTGTGGAGTTAGCATATGTTTAAATAGGAAAAACAAAATGACACATCTGAAATAAATGTGCTTAGAACTGCTAATGGGATTAAGAAACAAACAGGTTATCCAAAGATAAGGCAAATAAAGTATGGCTACAGGAAGTAAATATCAGTCTGTAAGATATAACTGAGACACATTTAGTAAGCAACCACAATAAAATTAAATAAAGTAACATAAAGCAACTGAAATGTTGTATCTCCAGAGCAAACTACTATTATACATTGCCTTTCATTAAGGTAAAATAATGCATACAAAAAACAAAGTAGTGATATCACAATGTTATAATAAAACAATATATCACAGCCCAAAACTCAGAAAATGACAAAAACATTGCAGTCTAATATAAACATCTTTAAGGTGACACACAGCATTTTGATTAACTTTATAGAATGAAATGTGTCTAGACATCAGTTCAAACCAAAATGGAAGTTACATTTTTAATGTACTTCAGATATTGCTGTGAGACAGAAACTTGGGTGGATGTAAATTGCTGTAATGTGTTGCAGGATAGTATTAGAATACTTGAGGCCAGCCACAGAAAAGGTTTTGCTGCAGCTATTACAGCTGAGTGAAGAAGAAAGTAATGTTAAATGGAGATGGGGAGGAATAAAAGTTGTTAGCTGATTTGCTCAGATTTGTAACATATCATCTAAAATGTCACAAAGGCATTCCCCAGGATTCAGCAAGCTCTGCACAGCGTGCTGGAATAGTGCAGGAGCTGCTGGCGGCAATATGGCCGCCGTGTGATCCGGGAATAAGCTCTCAGGATGTGAACGAGCGCTCCTGCACAATTCCTGCACGGACACAGCTCTTATATGCAAATTACCCCATCTGCAGGTGAAAAACATGCAAATTAGGTGAATTTGCAATCCAGGAAGCTGGCAGCTGGCCGTGCAGGACTAGTGTAGTCTGCAGAAATGTACTCGGTTAGTAACCAAGTACATTTCTGCAAACTACAAAATGGAGCCATGACAGCTCCAAATAAAGGGTGTATATAATGTGGAAAGCATGCCAATGGCCAAATATATGGCCATTGGCATGGAAAACAGTTGCAAAAATAAAAAAATAACTTTTAAATTTTTTAGCCGATTCCAGCTATTTAAGCATAGGGCAGCAAACGGGATAGGGACAAAAATAAAAAAAAAAAAAACTTGAAATAAGCATTCTATCCAAAATCACAATGTTGCCATTATACTCAATGGCAGGCAGAAGACAACATGGCCAGTGAATAGTGGTTGCTAAGGGGGAAGGCTCAGTGTGAGACTTGTAACTAGGCATTAGCAGGAAGTCCTATGCAAATGAGGGGAATGATACTGAATCCTAGATCCACCCTCATGGCTAGCCTGCACCCAACCGTGTCGGTGCAGTAAGACCATGGTGCAAGCTTAAGAGCTAGCTGACATCATAGAGGAATGTGTCAGGCATACTGTAAGCTTATTGGAGCCATGTGGATCTGGTTTGCCCTTAGCTTAGTAGAGCTAAGCAAGGGGGTGTGTCTGAGGCTGCCTAGCACGCTTTACATTGCCTAAGTGGGTGTGCGTACTGTGCATCATGTTTTAAAGGGGGAAAAAAAAGTAAACCAGGAAATAGCAGCTCTGTGCATATCTGAGCACTGTGTTTGCACGGCGTGCCCCTGGGCTTAAACAGGAAGGCAATGGGAAGGGAAAATAGCAGTAGGAAGGTAATCAAGGAGAACTAGCATAACTGGCAGGTGAAATGCATCAGAATCAGCCAATTACACAGGCAGCAGCCCACCCCAGCACGCCACTATAAACTATGCAGACACCTTTCCCTCTGTTTTTTCCCACAAACTCTACACCACCAGTGTACACAAGCGGGGAAATTTTACCAAACAAAAGCAACAAAATGATAGTTGCTGCAGCAGCTATCATACATCAACATGTGGAAGAGGCTGAGGGTGGTGAGGATGTAAATGCTGATGACCAACCCAGAGTGAGGAGAAGGAGAAGAGTGTACAGACCCAGGGTAACCTACCAGGGGCTACATAAGCTGGAGATAGTGGAGCACTATAGGGTGGACAGGGACCTCCTGCAGCAAATTGTTGAGCTGTGTCGGCCACACCTCACACACAGAACCAACAGTGAGGAACCCATCCCAGTGGATACCAAGGTATGTGTAGGGCTAAGAATACTAGCCACAGGTACCTTCCAAAGGCCAACTGGGCATATCATGGGGATCTCACAGGCATCAGTATCCAGGGTACTCCACCAGTTCCTGGATGCCATGTCAGCACATGCCGGTGAGCACATATATTTCCACAACAGCCGTGAGGCATTGGCCGGCAATATGCATCTCTTCCACCAAATATCAGAATACCCTGAGGTAGTAGGTGCTACAGACTGCATGCACATATGCATCAAATCATCACCCGGTGAGCGGGGTAGGGTCTACATCAACTGCAAGGGCTTCCCCTCCATCAACTGCCAGGTTGTGTGCAATGCCCAGGGCATTATAATGAATGTGTGTGCTGGCTGCCCTGAAAGCTATCATGACTCCCACATCTGGCATATGATGCAGCTGTACCAGAGATTTGACAATGGGGACATCCCTTACAGCCACCTAGTGGGGGATGCTGTTTATGCACTGGAGCCATGGCTGATGACACCCATCAGAAATGCACACACACCCGAACAAGAACTTAATAATGAGGCACACGCATAGACCAGAATCATAATAGAGCATGTGTTTGGGATGTTCAAGTCACGATTCTGGTGCCTCGACACATCCGGTGGAGCCTTGCACTAGTCACCAACTACATGTACCCAAATTGTCATTGTATGTGCCATGCTACACAATATGATTCTGTGGAAAAAGCTGCAGCAGGAACAGCACAGGGCAAGACCACACAGCTGCCCACCATTGCCAAGGCCTGCACAGGCACAGAGTGACTCAGAGGAGGAACAACCTGAGCCTGCCCCAGTAGGCAGAAGGAGGCATGCCCAGTATGCCCAGGCCATGGCAAAGAGGCAATGCATAGCACATACACTGACATGGTAGGAACCCAGGGAATGACATCTCTCTCTGATTCACACATACAGTAAAAGGGATGCCAAACATGACACTACCTGTGTTTAACCATGTATAGGGAGTGTACTATATGCATCCAACATAGTCAGCCCTCTAGCACTATCCTCAATACTGGCACAGCCACAAGGTAAGTCACTCTTCCTATCAATTGCCGAATGGAATAGTATGTGTTGTTACTTGTATCTATGGTATGGATGTGAGCATGCAAGGCAATCGGCTGGCTGAATGGGATGCCAGCAGATAGTAGGCACCTATAGTGGTAGCATGAGATCTGTAACAAATACTGGTGTCACCATAGTAGCCAGTACTAGACAAGGTGACAAAACTCACTGCAGGAAATGTGCTGGGCCACATGTGTGTCTATAGGACACACACATGCCAGTCAGGGAGGCTCACATACGCAACAAAAGTCTCAGCCAGAAGGACAGGCTTAGACAAACACAAACAAAGGCTGTGCTAAGGCCTCTGATTGATAGCTATGGAGAACATCCCCCCAAGACCTACACCAACAGACTACAACAGGTCAGGCAGTGGGATGTTAGTTCTGAAGGGTAAGAAGTCAGAAACTGAAATGTAGGTCACTCAAACCTAAGACCTGTAGCACACTGATATGCCTCTAGTCATCATGACAGATCAGAATATAGAATGAAATGGAGTACCTGAAATACCAGTACAATCATAGCAAATATGTACAAGTGTCAGGTGTGCCCCCCATCCTATGTAGAAATGTAGTAACAGTCAGGTGTGCCCCCCAAACCTATGTAGAAATGTAGTAACAGTCAGGTGTGCCCCCCCCCAATCCTACGTAGAAATGTAGTAACATGTATGTGTAGGTATAATAACAGTGGAGCACAGATTACCTGAACTGGCCAAGGTAGCAGGACAGATTGTAGCATGTGTACAATATGCAGGGCAGTGTGTGTTAGGTTGGTGTTTGTTGTATATTGTGTGAGAGTGGTCAGTATGTATGCATGGTGAGGTTTGTACTGGTGGTCATTGGCCAGTACTGCCGACGACAGGGCCAAGTTCTCAAAACTGCAGTGCCAAAACCAATGCTTCCCATCAAAACACATTCCAATGGTAAGCCATAGTAAATGTTTGGAAGTAATATGTGTCACCATCTGAAAGATGGACATGGTATGAATGTCGGCCCAGACATACAAGCAGTACACAGGGGGAAGTACCCCAAACAGACAGTGCATAATATGTAACTGTCAAATGGACACACCCTTGGAATTGTACATTCAGGTTAGCAGCACATTATTTGGGCTTGTAGTAGGGAATACCAATGTCATCTGGCCAAACATTGGCAGACCACAAAGGTCACAGGTATGAAGTATTGAGAAACAGCTGATGTCCCTGCACAAGCCAGCATAAGTGGAATGCCCCATGCATATCTGTGAGTCAGATGCAAGTAGTGTCCACAGCACACATGCACCCAGCTTACCCCACCATCACCCATGGGTACTTCACCAGTCTTATCCCTGCTGTTGGGAATGAGTACAATATGACCCCTATCTCTGTATGGCAATAGCTAAAGAATGCAGTATGCAGAACAGGTGTCCCATGCAGGTGTGTCCCTAGCTGTAAGCAGCACTCTGCCAGCATCCACACCACTGAATCAATAATGACAGAAAGTATTGGCATGAACACCTTGCACACCTACCCTGTCACTCCAGGGGAATATAGTGTATTGCAGTCTGGGACTGTAGGAGTGACAGAATGCAATGGCCTGCTACAGCTGGCCTGCATCACTACCAAATGGCCTACAGTCCTCTGCCAAAGGCCTGTGTCTTACCTGTACTGCCAATGTATGTTATTTCATGCACTCCCAAATAATAACACAGTCCACAGAACCAAATGCAAGGCCATGTGGACAAATCCCAGTAACATGTCCACCATGTCCTACTGCATGAACTGTGGACCAACACCAAATTACTGCTGGGATGAGGCGATAACTATAGGGAACATATCAGATAATCTTTGCATAATGTTTGGAAGAGGATAGAATAATAGATGGGGGGTAGGAGCATGGGCAGCATGGAGTGTGTGAAGTCCGAAACTCAGCCGTGTGCACATACTATCCCTGGCTGCAAACACAAGAATGGGTGTCTACAAACATGCTCATAAACCACAATGTGAAGCGGTAATGTCCAGAATTATGACCCCTGTCTCTGGGTAACCTGTGTGAATCTGTACACCTGTGAAGTATGGCCACAGCAGGATATGGCCATACTGTCACATTGATGGATGTACAAGGATGGGATCCTCAGCCACAACTGTACCAAGGTGCTGAACCATTTACACAGACCCAGCAGCAAGTGTCTGTAGCTTCCCCTCCAGAATGGCATGATTATGAAAGAATATGTAGGCTGCTGACCACAATACTGGACACAGCTGCATTCAACCTGTATTCCCCAGGACATCACTGCAAGCAAATATGTATACCTGACAGTACTTGATGACATAAAACATCACAGTGTGAAAAAGTACATATGTCTGAATATCTCTGCTAACACCAAGACCATGTAGCAGAAGCAGCACAGACACAATTACCTACAGTAACCCACTATCCTTTGCCCATTTTGACCCCATATTGTAAACCAATCTACAGATATCCCACAGAAACAGGTTGCTAGCTGTAGGTGTAGAACACAAAAGCCTGCAATGGAGTACAATCTACCTGCAATGGATTCACACATTCAGTACAGAAGGTTATACTGGGCATGCTCCCACACTTAGAAAAATGAAGGCCATATCAGACAACAAAATACTGAAAGGTCATACTGGGCATGCTCCCACACTTATAGAAATTAAGCCCATGTCTGACAACAACAGTGGGCCATATATATCTCTGACAGTCAGAGATGTTAGTGCACATACTCCTCAGTACACACCAGTCATGCTTTGCACAAACATTGGATAGGAATACACACATATATCCAAGGACAGCACACTATAATAGGCCAGAATTACACATACATAGATGTGTGGAAGAGATTGACAGACAGTGACAAAGAGCCTCCCATCATGAGGCCTGTCCCACCCAGCACACATCCAATTGGCTAAAACCACATGATGTGCAAATGTCAATCACCATAGACATTTGCCTCTGGTATCCCTCAGCATTATAGTGTCTGTGGTGCTTGTGCTAACTGTGTAACATGTCTGTACAAGTCAGTAGTCATCTAGCAGCTGTATACACGAACCTGTGGAATATAAACCTGTGTGTGCCTGAGTGTTGTGTGTCTGCCTCTAGATGAATGGGTTATGGCCCATGCACACACAGTGCACTCCCCATTGCTCTACTATGGCAAGCCTGCTGATGTCTTCACCTTGAAATACACCTTTGGGGAAGTAGTAGCCCAGTAATTTCCATGGCATGTCCTATTACTGCGTAATGCTGTAGTGTGATGTGCTAGTTAGGTAGGAGATCTAATCCCAGACATAGCAACTGTGTGTGCTTGTCTGTGTAGGGATCAGTGCTTTTTAGGCCATTGATACTCACTACAATTTCAAATGCCTCTGTGTAGGGATAAGTGCTTTTTAGGCTATTGACACTCACTACAATTTCAAATGCCCTACTTTGGCGGGGCTGTTGATGTCATTCACTTTGAAATACACCTTTGGGGAAGAAGTAGCCCAATAATCTCAATGGCCTGTCCTATAACTGCGTAATGCTGTAGTGTGATGTACTAGTTAGGGAGGAGTTCTAATCACAGACATGATGAGTGTTTGTGTAGAGATCAATGCTTTTTAGGCCATTCACCCTCACTACAATTTCAAATGCCCTACTTTGGCAGGGCTGCTGATGTCATTCACTTTGAAATATACCTTTGGAGAAACAGTAGCCCAGTAAGGTCCATGGCGTGTTCTATAACTGCATAATGATGTAGTGTGATAGACTAGTTAGGTAGAAGTTCTATTCCCAAACATGGTAACTGTGAAGTTATGTGTGTGTGTAGGGATAAATGCTTTTTAGGCCATTCGCACTCACTACAATTTCAAATGCTCTACTTTGGCAGGGTTGCTGATGTCACTCACTTTGAAATACACATTTGGAGAAACAGTAGCCCAGTAAGCTCCATAGGTGTGTGCTATAACTATGTAATGATGTATTGTAATAGACTAGCTAGGTAGGAGTTCTATTCCCAGACATGGTAACTGGGAAGTTGTGTGTGTATGTAGGGGTCAATTATTTTTTGGCCATTGACAGTCACTATGCACATCTAAAAATGGAGAACAGCGATAACTCTGAAGTAACAATGGACTGATCCAAGGCTCCAGAGAGCACTCCTGCAATACCAGGTACAGCTCTCACCACACGTGTTGGCCACCAAACCAGGACCAAAACAATAAAGGTGGAGGCATGTCCATATTCACCAAGGATATTCACACCACCAGGCTACTTGCCCATCATAATGTGTCTGAAATACCCCCGGCACAACTAACAGTAGGTTAGACTGCATTCCAAATTGTATAGCTTGCTACAGAACCCCCACCATGCCCCATGATTCCCACTATAGCTTTTGAAACATACTGTGAAATATTATCATACAAGCAAACACCCTAATACTGGGTGACTTACACTACTCTGCCATTAACTGGGAAAACTACTTGTATACCAACATGTCTGCCCAATGGTTCTTGGAAGTCATAATTCCCAATGCCCTGGATCAAGTAACCCATAGTGCCACCAGGGGCTCAAATATCCTAGACCTGGTCATTACCAACATTGGAAATCAATGCTCCACACCTATGGTCACCCCATCGGTGGTCAGGTCTTCCGATGAGCTAATCACCCTTAACATCAACATCCCTCCCCCACACCCCAGTAAGGAAACATCCATAACATACATCTCCAAAGCCAATGTCATGCTACGCATGTCAGATGTGACTAACATCATGACACCCATGCAGATGGGAACTGAAAGGATGACTGCTGAATCATACATAAAGGCACTGTATGAGCACATCCACTCGTGCATGAATCGTGTCATCCAATATAGAACCAAGACACTCCCCACCAAGAAAAGGAAGCCAATGTGGTGGCCCCTGCCATAAACATTCTGTACAACAAAAGGAGGAAACTGTTGCAGAAATGGGTGAATTTCCAGGATGCAAAATACTCTCTTACCAGCTACAGTAAGAAGCAGAGATCCCTCATAACATCCACCAAAGCTAGTTACGAACATAATATAGCCAAAGATGTCAAAGACAACTGCAAGCCATTCCATAGCTATGTGAGGAATCTAAATGGCAATGCTCAGATCTCCTCTGAGCTACAACAGGATGGTATTAAATATACTGCTCCCAGGGATATTGCCAATATCCTGGCAGATCGATTTAGTGCCAACTGCACCCCCCTCCCACCCCCAAAGGGTCCATATCAACATGGAAAAATTGTCAGATTCCAGTAATAATGGCCACATAGGTAAAACCCACACTCTCCAGAGCTATGACAACAGCAGCCATGGGACCAGTCAACATTCCGGGCTGTGTACTACATATGCTACAAACTGAACTGGCATCTCACCTACGTACCATGTCTAATCATAGCCACACCTCAGGCTTCATGCCTACTGTGTGGTGCACAGCTACAGTTATCCCAGTCCACAAGGGGAGATCTACCTTCGATCCTGGGAACTACAGCCCCAGCAGTATGATGTGCCTGATCTGCAAGGCCATGGAATGTATTATTATGAAAATTAAAACAAAGACATTGGCAACCTGCAAACACTGGACCCCAAGCAGGTTGGGTTTGGGAAAGGCCAATCATGTCACCTCAACCTGAATGACAACTGTGAATCCATATCCAGAGCTGTGGACAAGGGTAAGGTGGTTTACACAGGCTATCCAGACCTTGCCAAGGCCTTCAACATCATCCCCCAGTCTGGAATCATAGATAAATGCATCAAGCTGTACATTAATCCCTATGTCACCCGATGGGCTGCCAACTTCTGTACTGACAAAACCCATACTGTAAATGTAGGTGACACCAACCCCAGCCCCAGACAAGTGACAGATGGAGTACCTTAGGGTTCATTCCTGGCACTACCCTTGTTTGGCATCTACTGCTCTGAAGTACAGTCCAACAGTAAGGGACTCTGGCAAGCAAAGGTTACAGATGACTGCACACTGGGAGCCAATATTGAATCCCCACATGATGTGGATATTCTACAGAAGGGCCTTACAGAAAGACATGCTTGGTGCCTGAGCCATGGCCTCAAGATCAATGCCAAGAAATATATAGTTATCCCCTTTGAGAAGCGGCATGTACCAGTGAAGTACCGCATAGGTGGCAGTACACTAAACACCTAAAGTGTGATAACAGACTTAGGGACACAGGTGGACAGTGGTCTCACCTTTGATAACCATATTACCACAACAGTCAGGAAACCCACCTATGTGGCACACCTCCCACTAAGGGCTTTACATCCAGGAAAAGGAGGCCATTGTCCCACTGTAGTCATCTCTCAGTAGACCCAGTACAAACTACAACAGCCATTTTTGTATGTACCTCACAAGACATCTGCAACAACTAGAGAGGCTGCAGGCATACCTAAACTAGATGCCCTATGGTGACCATCTGAAAATCATCCAGCTGTACTCTGTCACATATTGTGTTCTCAAAAGGGATCTCTGCTTAACATATCATGCCATGTCAAACCCATAGCTGTTGGACATGCTACACTTAAAGAATTCCAAACCCTCACAGCCACATGCTCCAGGGATCCAAATCTTGTCATCACAATGAACAATGTTTTCTTGATCCAGAGACTCCCCAGACTCTGGAATAGACTGCCCATACATGTCAAGCAGAGTGCCTCTTTGGCGCTCTTCAAAAGGAACCTGGACGATTGGATGGGAGGTAGAAAATTGTCCCCGGGGATCATGTCAGCTGCCCTGCTAGACAGGGGTCCAGGGAAGTAAATATTGTGGGAAGACATAGACAAGGAATTGTCATGTCTAGGCATGTATAGGCCCTAGAGCCAATAGCCTAGTATCAACCTATGACCCTATGAACCTATAAACTACACTTTCCATTGCCCAACTTTGGCAAGTTTGCTGATGTCATTCACTTTGAAATACACTTTCGGAGAAGGGGTAGCCCAGTAATCTCTGTGGCATGTCCTGTAGCTGTGTAATGCTGTAGTGTGATATACCTAGTTAGATAGGAGTTATATTCCCAGACATGGCAAGTGTAAAAGTTTGTGTGTGTTTGTTTGTCTGTTTATGGATCAATGCTTTTGAGGCCATTCACAGTCACTACAACCTCCATTGCCCTACTTTGGCAAGCCTGCAGTGCTGATGTCATTCATTTTGAAATTCACCTTTGGGGAAAGAGTAGCCCAGGAATCTCTGTGGCGCATGCTATAACTGCATAATGCTGTTGTGTGATGTACTAGTTAAGTAGGAGTTCTAATCCCAGACATGGAAACTGTGAGACTTGGTGTGTGTGGGTGTGCTTGCCATTTGTATGCTGTGTGGAGGTAGCTGTGAGTGTGTAACAACTGGACTCATTTCGAAGCGGGTTTTGCAAATTTCTTATAAGGTGGGCCTATTATATGTCACAATGTCCACCTTACAAGGATAACAGATGTCAAACAGCAGAGAGGCTGGGTTAGACAATCCATACCCCTACATGTGACATCATGGCTTGGTGAACAATATAGGCAACCGCTGTATTAACCAGAGAACACGCTCCACACGTCTCATACACAAACACACATGGCTAGGCAACAACCACTATGTTGGTAGTTCCCTGCATATTGCCCAAAGATAGCAACCATGGTGTGATTTTAGTGGACTACAGAGGGCATGGCACCCTGTCCCATCCATACAATAGGCAAATCATTGCATACAGTACTCCTTCACTATGTTCCCCACTGGGTGCGTGCAACAACTGTAGAGCCAGAAAATGTAACCCACAAAGGACATACCATGCCTTATACACATGCCCTGTATAGTCAGATGCCACTGACACCAGGGAATACCTGTATTATGCTGTCAATGTAGGTGCAGGGTCAACTTGGTGTCCATTGCCGGTTCTCACCACATGAGTCCAGGAATGGCACATATGATGACAACAATCCGTCTACATAACATGCCCCAGACACCCCAGATACACTTCCACATGTCACAGAACATGCATGTGGGACTTGTACACATCCCAAATACCGTCCATGTCATGGACTATAGAACTCATACATGGCAAACATTGCACAGCACTGGCCAACCACAATAGTAACCCAGATGACTGGTTGGTGAATACAATACGCACCTGTGTGGGCCAATCCAGACAATACACCCCCGAGCCACACTGCAGACCATTTTTATGTGGCCTGATGCCAAGGCATACCCTTTACCTAGCCTTGTACAGCCCTCTGGCACAGTCAACCACTACACACCTGTGAAGCAATGCACCCATGCATGTCAGTACTGGCAACGTGTGTGTGTGTGTGTGTGTGTGTGTGTGTGTGTGTGTGTGTGTGTGTGTGTGTGTGTGTGTGTGTGTGTGTGCGTGTGTGGAGTATAATGGTTTGGATGCCATTCACACTCACTACACCTCCCATTGGCCTACTGAAGCATGTCTTCTGATGTCAGACACCTTGGCATATCCTTTGCCCATATATCATCCTGTTAATCCCTGTGGTGCATGTGATATATGCGTATTACTGTATTGTGGCAAACTAGCTAGTTAGGCAGTTTATTCCTGACCCTGCCAACTGTGATAATGTGTGTGAGTCCCTGAGAGAGTGTGGCTGTGTCGACCTTGACACCTGTTCATGTGAACAGGCATGTGCACTACACCTACCTTATCTCTCCTTTATCACTGTGGAAGATGTCACTCACCATCAAATATACCTTTGGACAGCTCCTCAACATGTAAGCTCTGTGGTGCTTGCAATAACTGCATAGACATGTGATAGCAATACATAGTCAGACAGATGTTTGAAACACCCTACTTGTAAGTATGTAACACAAACTTGTTTAGGTTTTATTCTCCGACCCCCTCCCTGTCTTACTTTCTCTCTGCCTGTCTCTCTCACTCCCACTCTTGCGGATGTGGAAAAGTACACCTGCTTTGCTTAGGTAGCAGCTTGTGTTTTGTAAGGGATGCTCATGAACAGCTGATGGCCTCTGCATGAATTGTAGTCCCCCACTAGCTGATTGCATGTGGGACAGCTGTGGTAACATTCCCATAGGCAATTGCATGGAAACACACTCCTATAACTTTATTTATTTATTTTATTTTTATTTTATTTCACATTTGTTGACCGGGATGATCCGACTGGATTTATGTCCATTTTCAGCGGAGGCCCGGGGAGAAAAGCTCCGACAGTAGCAATCTGAGTTAAAGTTACAGAGACAATTACAATTAGCAACACATTAATAAATGATTTACATAGTATCATACAGGATGATAGAGAATAGACACAGTACAAATATTACAGTGATTGCCAGGTCACCTGAGATCTAAACGTAGTCAGGGGTTCAGCTAGCCAGGGTTAATGCAATGGCAATTCCGTATTGTCCCCAAGTATATTTTAAGTTTCGCTTTAAATTGACTTAAAGAGGAGAGTGAGGTAATATCAGAAGGTAATTTGTTCCATGCTCTACCTGCCGAGTTGGTAAGGAGAGAATCACCGGCTAAATTATTAGATTTACAGGTCTGGATAAGGAGTCGGCTGGATGAACGCAGTGATCTAAGGTTGTTACATGGGGTAACAAGTTTTTTAAGTGAAGGGGTGAAGTCAGGGTTGTATATTATTTTGTGGGTAAGAACTAGTATGTTGTATGATATTAAATTTGGTAGCTCAAGCCATTTTAGTTGGGTTAGGTTAGTGCAATGATGGGTCCTGAAAGGTAACCCAGTAACAAACCTAGCAATATGATTATAACAGATGGTAAGTTTATTCATGACAGTTTTACTGGTATTATGGAGAACAGGGGATGCATACAGGAGAGTAGAGAGAAGGTGAGTTTGAGCTATGGCAATTTTGGCTTGGGGAGTCAGGAAGCATTTTATTCTATATAACAAGTCTATTTTCTTATTAATAGTTTTGATCATTTGGTTTACATGTATATCAAATTTTAGGTTGTTGTCAACAGTTACCCCTAGTAGTTTTGTAGAGAGGTCCGGAGAGATTATGGTCCCATCCTTGGCTTGGATTGTAAAGTTAATGCTGTTGGACCTGTGAGTAGGTAGAAATAACAGCATTTTAGTTTTTTTGGGATTAAGTATCAGGCGACGACTATAGAGCCAGTTTTCAATTTTGTTAAAGGTGGATTGGGTCAATATTTATAACTCTGTGGGGGTTGTGCTAGAGCAGATCAGCGTAGAGTTGTCTGCATATTGGATACAGCTGGCATTAGGAATGACAGTATTCAAGTCATTGATGAAGATAGAGAATAATAGTGGTCCCAGTATGGATCCTTGTGGGACACCCAGTGTGTTGGGTAATAACGTAGAGAGTTTAGTCTGCCATAATACTGCCTGTTTTCTACCAATTAGATAGGA
The DNA here is from genome assembly GCF_019279795.1 of Protopterus annectens. NCBI lineage: Eukaryota > Metazoa > Chordata > Ceratodontiformes > Protopteridae > Protopterus > Protopterus annectens. The sequence continues at coordinate 1,963,669,743 of NC_056735.1, forward strand.
ACTAAACCACTGAAGGATTTTAGCATCTAGACAAAGTGATTGCAGAGTATTAATTAGAAGTTTGTGGTCCACCATATCAAAGGCTTTGGACAGGTCCAAAAATAGTGCAGAGGAAATATTGTTATTATTTCGGTGGGTATTTATGGTATTGGAGAAGACAAGTAGGGCTGAGGTAGTACTATGGAGGTCTTAAACCATGTTGGGTGTCTGCCAGTAGATTGTTGGAAAGAAGGTGTTGCATAAACTGTTTTTGAACACATTTTTCCATTATCTTTGCTAGAGGAGAAAGTATAGAAATGGGCCTGTAATTCGAGAGCTCGGTGGAAGTGCCACCTTTATGGAGAGGAATTACATAGGATATCTTCCAGATATCAGGAATTTTAGCCTCTGCTAAAGAACGATTGATAAGTAATGACACAGGGTAGGCAATGGCCTCAGCTGATTTTTGCAAGAATTCAGCTGGGAGTTGATCAGCGGAGAGTGTGGTAGGTTTTAGTTTTCTGATTAATTTGCAGATAAATGAGGTGGCTACAGGTTGAAAGTTGAATAAGGGAAGATTATGAAAAGTGGGGGAATCAAGTTTGTGGGAGCTGAGTGGCAATTGGCTGGAGAGGGCTTGGATTGTCTCAGTGAAGAAGCGGTTTAAGCTGTTGGAGACTACATCTGGGGATTTATCGATGAGCGTGGCTGGGACAGGGGTGGTGGAGTGACCAGGATGAAGTAGATTGTTTAGTCCGGCCCAAAATTTTTGTGGGTGGTTTTGATGTTCTGTCTGCAGTTTATGATAGTATTGTCTTTTATCAAGTAATATTTGTCTTTTGGTTTCATTCCTAAGTTGTCTGTAGTTAATTTGGTCGAGAGGGAGTTTAGTGGTTTGCCATACGGTCCAAGCTTTGTTTCTAAGTTTGATTTTGAGCCTGGTCTCTTTTGAAAGCCATGGAACATCTACTGTCTTTGTTTTCTTTGAGCGAATAGGAGCATGAAGATTAAGAATTTCTAGGAATTTTTTGTTGAAATACAGCACTGCTTCGTCTAGGGGTAGATGTTTTAGTATTGCCCAGTTGCAAGAATTTAATTCTAGTTGAAATCTGGTCGGGTCAAATAGCTTTTTGTTTCTGACAGATCTTAGTAAAGGTTGTTTGGGAATGGCTATTTTGTGCTTAAGTATATAGGTGAGGTGGTGGTCACTTAGGCTATCAGGGAGGGTTCCAGATGTATATAGGTTAGGATGACTGTTAATAAGCACCCAGTCAAGTATACTCTCTTTCTGGTTAGACTTGCCTATCCTAGTGGGGGTGTTAATAATTTGCGTAAAAGAGTGTAGGTTAATATGGGTGGAAGGAGCTTCTGGGGAACAGGTAGTCCAATCTATATTAAAGTCACCAAGAACTAAAGTTTCTTGAGGGTAGTGGCTAGATATCCAATGAAGGATGGCTTCAAGAGTATCTATGTTATTGCCTAGGGGAATATACACACAGATTATGTAGATGAATTTATTAATATTGATTTGTAGTTTGGAAATTAGGATTTCTGCATTGTTAATTTGAGGCGGTTGTATGATATCTGTTGAAACTATTAGATCAGATTTATAGAGTATGGCTACCCCACCCCCTTTTCTAAAGATTCGGTCTATCCTATGTATATTGTATCCTGGGAGTAAAATTTCATTATCAGTAGTGGTGGGTTTTAACCAAGTTTCAGTTAGGCACAGGATCTCTGGAGAGAGGTTAGTCAAGAGTGCATGAAGTTCATGTACCTTGTTGTTAATGCTTCTAATGTTCAGGTGACAAGTAAAAAGAGAATTGGCCAGGCGAGAGATTATAGGGTGGGAGCAAGGGTCTTTGTTAGGGGGAGTGTACAAGTCAGAGTTGGTTGGACCAGGGTTGGGGTGTATATCCCCATCTGATAGTAGAGTAAGTCTAAGTTTGGAGATAAGTTTCAAGAATTTATTTATAATTTTGTAAGTATGCTTCAGTTTGGGGCAAATTTTTTTTGACGTGTATGGGTGTGGAAGTGGTGAGCAGGAAGTTGTGTTCACCCAGCTACCCTGGATGTGAAAATGGTTAGGAGTTTTAGTGTCAAAAGTGATGGTATCGGCTTTAGGAATTGAGAACCCTAAGAGAGGTTGAGTTTCGTACAAGGTTATGAGATATGGGGCTAATAGTAACGGTACTAGGATGGAGTACCACATGTCTATGGGTTAGGAGAGCTAGGGCCCTGAAAACACACTTATAGGTGAAAGAGAGAGATGGGTAGCTATAATATGAGAGTGAGGGAGGAGAGGCGGGAGTGGGCAGGTACAGGATCAGTGAGATAGCAAGAGATTGGGTGAGGGGATTGAGTAGAACACAGAAGGTGATAGGAGCTAGTGTTTGTGGGTGTGGTTTATTGGCTATAAATGTAGAGGTAGCGGGGGCGGGTGGGATATGGGGGCAGGGAGGGGAGTGAAGTGAACCCGAGCGTAGCGAGGAGCGAGCTAAAGCAGTGCTAGTACCTTTTGCTTTATCTCCAATAGCCTGGTTAGGTAAGTTAGTGGAAATTTCTGCTATTAAGTACACTATAGTGATTTTGGGCGCTATGCCACTAAATTAGAGTAAGACTTTGTGAATAAAGTGACTGTATAGAATATAAAACTTATACAGCAACCACTATATCATTGTGGTCTATGCGAATTGCCAGGGGGAAAGCCTTAATTTCTGAGGAAACCTTGGACTCTATACTGCAGCTTCCAGACCAATATATACAAAGCTGTGTGACCACCTTGTCTCAATCAGTGAGGAGCTGCTTCTGTTTTATACTTTCAGCAGGGGGTGGATTATTTCTTCCTTAGCCAAGGAACTTGTGGGGACTTAGTCTCGAGGGAACCACCTAGGAGAGAAAGAGTCAGGCCAGATTGCGATTAGAAAGTAGGAACATAATGTGGGCGTTGGCCCTTTTCATTCACTGTGACCAGGACTTCATGTCGGTGTTTGACAAACAGCATCACAGATGGTAGTGGGATATACCTCTAACAACATACACTATGGAGACAGGCCAACAAACAGGAGGGTGGTGTTCCAGACATGACTACAGAATGTAAATGTTGGTCTTCTGCATTTGGAGTAATGTTGGTTTAACAGGGTTTGTGTGGATATGGCTGGTCTGCCTGATTTAATACTTGTCATGACAGTGTTATGTGTTTGAGGAAACTCCCACCTGTAGGGTTATCTGCAGACTGGCCAGTGTTTGGAGTCTTATGTTTCTTGGGTTACTCACAGGTCACCTATCTTAAATATCTACACACATGTATATGTATATATCCATATCCTTGTCATCTGTAAACATTACTGTTGTGTATATCTTCCCAGATGTATCACTGTATGTATCTGATATGTGTATTTTTAGATATAACAACATATGTGATGCAACAGTAATATCACTAACAAGTAGTATACAATTGTAGAAGTCACAGCAATTGTTCAATACTATTCAATATGTCTACTGACAGATGTATTGGAAAAACAATGACTATCTTCACAGCTGTCATGGTGTAGTGGTTAACTGTTGTGACTATAGTGTACAGTGTCCTGGGTACAAGACACGCAAGGGCTGTTTATTTTGTTGCTGGGCAGAACAAGGGCTGCTGGATACAGAGTGGTTAAAACAGTTTTGAGAAGCTTTAAGTGCATTTTCGTGGGTTTGGGTGAAACTAAGCAGTGCTAAGTTATGGTTAAACATACGGGCACTTACACCATGTAGACTTTGCTTACCAGTGCGCAAATGTGCTTAGCTGTAATATTGTAGCAATGCCAAAACCTGCTAAGCATGACTCAGCCCTGGCAACCAGTGCTCACATCCCAGTCTGATAACATAGCAGGGTAATGACATCTGTAATAAGTGTATGTATTGCCATGTACATAACATGCGTCTATGTGCTGTCATTACAGTAGCAAGGGGTGTGAGTCTCCTGTCTGGGACACTTGAGCATATATGACCTGTACAACACTCTTATCTCTGTGAATGTGTTACATACAAGGCTAGAATCCCGGGTTATGTGCAGTCACACTGGCATGTAGTGTATCATGACATTACTACTTTTGACAGTGCTTTCCCAAGCAAGAGTAGATTGCTAATTGTAGTACTGTCAACAAACACCTCTGCATATATAGAGGGACTCTGAGTCCTCGCTGTTGTGTTCCCGGTGTGTGAGCTGTGTCACATTATATATTTTCTACTGGATAATGATCTGACGTAGAAAATAACTGTAGACTACTGTCTGTATAGCACATGTCAGTGAGGGCTGCCATAATGTAGTAATGGCATACCTATCGGTGTCAGACATCTATCTGTCAACACATTCATCCTACTGCATAGCTAGTTGGTGAGCTGATGTCTGTCAGTCCCTGTGCAGATGTGCAGATGTCATGTATCCATCTTGAATACGTACAGGCAATCTATGCTTGACTGACACTGACATGTCTGCCTAGCTGTGTTATAACTGTCACAGACAGGGCACAACACCCTGTATGCACCACATGCCACATATACTTCCACTACACTACCACAGTCAACAGGACATGCTTGGGTACAGGTCTCCAAGACAGACACTAATTATGTTATGTAATACATGTTGCATACATGTCAACTGGAGCACCTCACCAGCCATTTGCAGGAGGCACCGAGAGGATTAGCTGATGTATGTCACTCTCACCCTGAGGGTCACCACAGTGGTGTTTGTAGATAGATGGCCTGCTGGCACATGGCAGGTGGCATGATACCACTGTACACACATCCCCTACACTTCCCATCTCGCCATAGACAATAGCTGGGTACACACTTATGAACACCTGCACCGATGCACCCCAGTACTGACAAATGTGTAAGTGTGCATTACTGAGGATATCAGTCTCTGTGTGCAAGTACACCTGTAATTGTGAATACCCTGAGGCCCTTTACATCCACCACAACACCCATTGCCATAGTTAGATGTGGCTGCTGCTGTACCGGGCATTACATGTACCTTGTTATGCTCCTCTTACTAAGGGCTACCTGGGCCTTGCAGTACCAGCACAACACTGTTGTACAAATGGGTTGATAGGCATGGGATACCCACTGAGTTCTGGCAAGTGTGTGCATGTGTGCATGTGTGCATATATGTAGGGTACAGCATTCCAAGGTCACATACTCCTATTACAATATGCATTGCCACACAGTATTAGGGATAGTGATGTTGGCATGTGCATTAGATGCATATCCCTGTAGTAGCACTCTTGAGATGAACAAGGGGTTGTATTGCAGTCCTGGTCAGTGTGTGATGGTGGGTATGTCAGAGTGTCATCATAGGTTCCAGTGCGTACAATATCCACAGTGCAGTGTGGGCGCTGGGTATACTGTCATTACACCATGGTACCTCCGGTACATGTCCCATGTACTACTGTATGGTGACCACTGTCACCATCAACCATACAGGTAACTGATAACACTATGCAGCCAAGTTATGCATGTGCTGTGTGCAGCCTACCTGTAACACATTGGACACACTGACAAGGTAGTTAGCACTGATAGGCCCAGGTCTCTCGGATGTTTGTCTGAGTGTTATGTGTTTGTTAATGTGTATATGATGGTATGTCACACTATGTATTGTCCATATACAACCATTACATCCCCCATTAACATACTGTATATGCCTGGGGATGTTCTGCATGCAACATGTAACCTAGAACACACCTCATCCTGAACGCTGTGTGGTGAGTGCAATTAAAGCCACACACATCAGTAGCACTACATACCTAGGTAGGGGTCTAGTCCCAGTGTTGCCAAGTAAGAATGTGCATGCATGTGGAGGGATCTACTTGAAGTTGCTGAATATACATGTCCCAGGGGGTCATCGATGTTATGGATGACATGGATGTGGCACAGGTATCATCATATGCACAGGGTGTGTTGTTGGTTTGCCAGACACCTAGGATGGGCCGTATATTTGACACCATGTGTGTGAGTGAGGGGTGTAAGTTAGTGATATGGCCGTGATGATGTGGTGTGTGTAGGTATGGGGTTGCCCTAGGTGTGTTTGTATTGTGTGTGGGTATGCATGCACACAGTTTTGCCATGTGACTGCCCTATACAGGTGTTTGTTGGACAGGTGCAGACCATACCTGGCAGGGTGTGCAGTTCACCGCCTCCGGCCACGGACACGAGAACTGTGCCTGCCAGGTGTTACACGGGCATGTCCAGGTACAAGACTTGATATGCTACTCTCCCCTGATGACAACATATGTCTGCTGGAACCAGGTCCCTCTTGTGACTGGCCAGGGCCATGCGCACATGGCCTGTTGTGGTGTGGTGTGGTGTGGACAGCACCCCCCTGCAGTGCCGGGGCTGATACTGCCACTACGGGAGTGGTGTGGTGTCCTTGCACGCTCCATGTCGACCACCAGATGTTGGTGTTGCTGGCCCTTGTCCATGGGGCCATTGCACCAGTCCCACCACATGCTCAAGCCCGGACAATCCACGGTTGAGGAGGCCCATCATCTCACCTCACTCTGTATAATAATGGAGGGCACCTGCAAGATCACGGATGTTGTCACTTACAGCTGAAAAAGCAGCCCTCTGCAGCCTCAGACCCTGTCTGGTGTACCATTCCATATATGCCTGCACCTCCACGCCAGCCTGAAACATGCATCTGGTGGTACTAGATGTGGCATTTCTGCCAGGCGCAAGATGGCCAGCGGCCCTCCCACGAGCACTCCAGTACATATGACTATGTGGTACCCTGCCGGACATAAGGCTATGGCTGCTGTGTCCAGCCACAGCAGCCATAGATACCACACTGTCCTATGCACTGCCACCAACCACCAACTGTGCCTCTGCTATGGCCACTGGTGATGGGTATCTATAGGCACTGTGACTGTGTGCAGGGATGGGGTGGATAACAGGGGGATGTCAAACGATGGCGCAGTTTTGGCCTCTGACAACTCTACCTGTGCCTCAACACACTTAACATTTTCAGTGTCTGTATGGACACCAACATCAAATTACATGCAGGAGGGACCCTGACCCACCTCACCACCTGTGAGCTGAAAACAAGAACATCTGTACATCATTACATAACAGTACACACATACACACACACACCCACACACACACACACACACACACACACACACACACACACACACACACACACCCTGACATTCCACCATAATACCTACCTGTCCCCGAGTTTACAGACAGTCCCAAGTTTATTCTCTTAAGTTTCCCATCCTGCATCACACTTGGAAACCTACACTCATTAACACCAATCATTAACATATCATTCTTCTAATTGCCTAGACAAATGACCACAAAACATGACCTGTTGCTCCATTACCTCTTTGACTTGATTGGAGTCGGTTTCACACGGACTCACCGCTGTCATCCAGTGTTCACCCTGGGTTTGTCCAGGCATTGTGAGCATGGCCCCATATGTTAGGGGCTACTATAGTCACTCAATAATGTCATGCACTGGAGTGTCATATGTAACTATTGCTCAGTAGATGCAAGATCTGTTGCTCTATTGACTTATTATGTGGACAACAGTAATATTTGATTACACTCACTGGTGTTGTCTAGTAATTTCACAATGCATCTGTAGTGCTGCATATGTGGGTATTCTTTCACCTGTCTGCTGATTGCAGTTTTAACAGTATACCTGGTGTCTAGTTTCCCTCCCAATGCATGTTACATGCTACAGACCTTATTATACTATCAGCTGTCCTGAGATTACATATCAGACAAGTAATCCTGGTGTCTCATGTATCAGTCCATGTCTATGTACTGCACAATTCAAAAGGGAAGTCGAGACATATGAACAGCCACACATTCACACATGTACATACATGGACACACATACAAACACACACACACACACACACACACACACACACACACACACACACACACACACACACACACACACACACACACACACACACATATCCTACATGCATCAACCCCCCTCCATTCCACCAGATTGCATTTACAGCCAAAGGGTCTATAATACATAGTTGATGTTCAATAACTTCGACTACCATATGTATGAACACATATGTCCAAAGTTACAGAACTTCGACTATGTATAAAAAAAATTAAAAAAAAAGGGAAAATAAAATAAAAGGTTATATGCAAGCCCCTCTGCACCACCCACACCCCCCACTCTTTAAATATACCAACTCCAAGGTCATGATACAGTGCAGTAAAGGGAACCTCTGAGTTGGTATATTTAAAGAGCGGGGGGTGTGGGTGTGCAGGGGGGCTTGCCCCCCTGTTTACAACCCTCAGGTGTGTTCTTTTTCTTTTTCTTTTTTTCTGGTCGAAGTATGACAATTTTGAACTTATGGTTTCGACCATATCACGTTCGAAGTTGTCATACTTCGACTATGTAATATAGACCCCAGACAAAATAACCCCCCCAACCCCCCCACACACACACACACTTACAGGTGAGGTTGCAAGAAGATATTACACAAAGACCTCCCATTACCCATCTGTCAACATGCATAACATATGGTACTCAACAGCATGCAATGCCGCTATAGTCAATCCATGCTAGCAACAGTATGCATGTGTGTGCTGCATGGGCTATGTTAGTATGTTATGCCCCTTCCCCTGGAAAACACTGCATCCATGTACACAGTATTGCTGTGCACCTGTTCAGCACCCTGCCATGTACTGTGCACCATACCTCACAGGTGTACACACCATTGCTGAATGTGTATTATTGTGTCAGTTATGTCTGCTATGCTGCTCACAGCCCCTATGTGTTTGTGTTTGTCCAACACATACCTGGAATGAAATGTCATTTGTGAATGCCTGCTGTCTGATTTACAGATGTCATCATCAGCAGTGCATGTATGAGCAATACGTTACAATTACACTGATAACCGTCAACCCTTACCATGGCTATGGTGAGTGTACACACCCTTATTGATATGATGCCCTCTTCCTTGATATGCCATGGGACCACATTACTGCATATGTTAACATTACATGAGCCTGATATGTGACATATGTCCTGTAGAATCAAATGTAGTGTCAAGCAAATGTGTTAGTTGTGCTGATGCTGATTGAGATGCATACACTTCGTGGGTGCATATGCATGCACGCCCTTATCATGATGGTTTGCTGAACCTGGTCTATATCAGATAATCGAAATGGCTCATTATCGAATGCCGTAACGTCAAACTGCAAAACCCGAACCCTAACAATATTGAAACCTCAAAACAGCAAATTTTTTCCCAGGGAAATAATTCGCTGTTCCAAGAAACACACACACACACACACACACCACAAGCACGCTAAAAATCAGCAATCCACACACACATTTAAAAGTTGCATCTAACCCTACACTACACTGCACATACACTACTATCTATCCACTTACCTTAACCCAGACCCTAACCCTAAGGTCCATCACTATCTCACACTCACCTCACCCGCGCCCTAACCCTAACTCACTTAATCCGCCCATAACCTCAAATTCTCACTATCGCACACTCTCCTCACCCGCGCCCTAACCCTAACTCACTTAACCCACTCCAACCCCAAATTCTGTCACAATCGCACACTTACCTGACCCGTGCCCTAACCCTAACTCACCCAACCCACGCCCTAACCCGAACGTCCACACAATCACACACTTACCTTAACCCAACTCGTAACTTTCCACCATATCGCTGAAAACAGCAAAGCCACAACAACGGCCAACCAAATTCTTTTCCTAGGAAAGGGTTTGGTTTTGTGCAGCTTCGCTGTTTTCAGCATTCCCAATATTGAGTTTGATATTAGATCATTCGAAATTCTGTCATTTTGATGATCTAATATAGACCCGTTGCACCCACTGTTATGTGTACTACAGCAGCCACTATTCCTTGCAGGGGTATAGTAGCATGGGCCATCTGCATTTGCCAGTATATGGTCAGTCTACCCTACACATGTCCCCCAACTCTGCATAATTGCAAGGTCAACTCATGTGCACATCCCTTGGAGTTCACACAGTGCTGTTACTATTGCTGTGGAGCCAGGGTTATGTCTGCCACAGTTCCTGACCCTGACTATGTGCAGATACAGCCATTCATAGCATCCTTTGGTTCCCTGCTGCAGTGCACTGTTGTGTCATGATGACAGCCCCTCCCCACCTTCAACCTTTTTGCAGATGCTTGACAACTATGGCCTACACATGTGTCAGTTTGCAGTGTCCCAAACACTGAACACCACATGTAACAGCCTAGTCCCAGCTAATGAATGGCAAGCATACAGGTGTACACTGGCACCGGCACTGTACAGATAGGAATGGTGGGCCTGAGGTTGGGTGAGGTGTTGGTTGTGCAGCACATGTATCGTACATGATACTGTCTGTAGGTTTCCAATGTGGTCTTGGTACACTAGTACACACTGCAACTCATGCCTTTTGGGAACCTCTTCTGTTATGTATACACTACCTGTCACATCTGATTACCCTAACACATGGGCCACACGTTTGCAGAGTCCAGGCAATTGCTGACACGGATCCTGCACAGCCAGTACTTGCTAGACATTCCTGCAACCCCCTCAGTGTTGTGGCATGTTACTAGGCAGCCTGCATGACCGGTTTGCTACATGTGACATCATCTGTCTTAGATGGCCATCTGTTTATTTCCTACATCATTCCTGTCCCATACATCCTCGCTACATACATGACTGTCTGCACTGTTTGCCATGGTATATGCAATGGTGAGGTATGGCTACATGTCCAGCTCATGGGTGCTACCTGTTGAGTATGGAGCTCATGCCATGGCATGTAAGATGTGTGCAAGCCATGGCTTCCTCTGTTGCAGGTAAGTGTGCACATTTGATGGCCAAACGTCTTGGACAGCAGACCAATTCTTGCCATCCATTCCCATGCATGCATGCAGTCAGTACCTCAACAGCTGCTTCCGCTATATTTTGCCTGGAGTGTGTGCACACATATGCTTCCAGTGTTTCTGAAGGTATGTATTCCCCATATTTGCTGCCCTAACATACAATTCCATATAACACACTCATTGCTTATGTTAGGACCACATTGCAGATTGTAAGGGTTGTGGACCACAGTATTATGATATGCTATAGTGTAGATCTGCAACAGTTGCCATTGTAATACTGGTATATACACTGCTGTAGCACTGTATAAGGGTGATGTTTCACACATGTCCCTACTGTAGGCCATTTGCCCCACCATTATGTTCATCTCTGTGCACACATTTTGCAATGACACGATGTTAGTTATATTGTCTGACATACCCTTCAGATACACCATCATGGTGACCACTGCGATGCAGTGCAGTTAACAGCAATAATACCTGGGCATGTACAATATGCATTATGGGTTGGTGTGTTAAATGTGTGCATGTAATATACCATAGCCATAACATGACCGGTGAACTGGCAAACCTGAACAAAAACCATACTCACCAGCTACAGGCTGCTGTCTTGGAGGTAAACCAGAGGGGCCTATATAGTGTGTGAGAGATGTGATGTCAGCAGCTACAGCTGTGGCATTGGTATAGGGTGTTTGCAGCATTACAGTACATCAACAGTACAAGCCCACAATACTACAGCTTATGCACATCTGTTTATTACTACTAGGCAGCAAAAGACTATATATATGTCATTTCACATATGCATGATCTGACTGTACAGATGCGGATGGATACGCAACAGTGATCTACTGATGTGCTCTGTGGCCTTACCTGCATGCTCCTCTGCCAGTGTGTGGGTTGCACCCACCTCCACTATGCTCTCCACCGGGTGTTGTGTGTGCGGGTGGGCAGGTGCCCCGAGGCTGGCAAGGAGCTCCTCAACATGTGTTGGGGGGAATGGATAGCATGCCTCTCCCCCATTGTGAGGTAATCCCTCCTGATTGCAGCAGAACGCCTACGGGCATTGTGAAGTAGGTCAGTGCAATGATGCCGGACCTGCTCATAACTGCGGTTATGCAGGCCAACATCATTTACCCTGTGGACAAGATCGTTCCACAGGCCAGTCCTCTCCTGCTGATCATGGGCTGTTCTGCAAAACAACACCTGGTAGTGCTGCACCAGGTGTGTGATGACCTCATTCTCGTCCGCTGTATAAACAGGAAGTCTCTCATGTGACATC
>NC_056735.1:1963684377-1963822724 GCF_019279795.1 Protopterus annectens
GCATGCTACATTACACATTAACTTGTCCTGCAAGTGGTGAGCTCTGGAACCCACGTGTCTATCATAATGGCATTACTTCCACCACCAGATATTGGCCACACTGTTATACATGTTTTGTCTTACACTACACAAACTATGATGGCTTACATCTTGTCAGTCAGTGCTGCTCTGCACAGTTGATGAGTATGGCCCACTGCCCACAGGGACAGACACTATTGTCCGTAGCAGTTGTTCAGCTAGACATCCTTGCAACAACAACACCTGATGGCACATATAAATCATTCCACATCATCTATCCCATTATTATGGACCAAGTACTACATTCAGTTATATGCATATGTACTTCACATACCTGTTGTGGGAATGATGTCTGTTCTGGACAGCTTGTTGGATGGATGATTTTTTTTTTTTTTTTGGCTTTGGCTTTCTCTCTCTCTCTCTCTCTCAGTCTCTCTCCAGTTAATGGATTGAGCTGCTTTGAATAGTTTGCAGCATGGATTTTTTAGGTGATGCACATGATCAGGTGATGGCCTCTGCACCAATCAGTGTCCTCCACTTGTTACTTGCATGCAGCATACTGTGCAGTACTTTCAATTACCACTGTCATGACAACCCACTACTATAAATCCCTACATCATGTGGACGTGGTCGCCTTAACTTTCCTGTATGGATGACATCCTTCCTGTGTGTGGGCAGCAGTGTTACAGACAGCAGGTAGCAATACCTCTTACAAGAGGACTTGCAGAGTCAGGCCAGTTACATATTTGTATAAATTTCCAGAACTACAGACAGAGTGTGATTAGTGTTGTTATATGCATTGTATAGGATCAGTGTTACAGGGTTTGTGTGTACATACTAGTTTAACATGGAATGCAGTCTGTCTGCATAGCTCTCAACTGTGGGCATATCCACATGATGACAATGGGTGTGCCTGTTATGTTTTATCTGTCCACCACACAGGTCTTCTGTCAGATATATCACTGGCATTGTGTGTGTTGAGTGCTATCAGTACATGGCTACATCTATTTGTGTTTCTGACTTCATATTCCTGACTAAGGGTATATTGTAGACTATCCTGTTACCACAGCAACTTACTCAGGGTATGACAACACTATTTCACATAAGGTCCTGTGTTCCGGCCTCTGTCCTCCAACTACATACCAGGCTTTGTCCATATGACATGCTGTCAGGGGTTGTTATGTAGTGACCTGTGATTATGTTGTGCTGCCATTCCTGCCATCATTCCAGTGCTGTTGTGGCCCCCCACACATATTGTGGGGTAAGGTCCATATATATGTGGGCTTCAGCTGCATAAAACATGTGTGCCCTTCTGCAGTCCAGAGGTCAGTGTATGTAACAGTGCTATATGCCCCTGTAAGTCAGTCTATGGGGGAGGGCTATGCACCATATATAACCTAGGCTGTTACAACATGTGAGGGATATCGGTAGTAAGCCACCTTAAGGTATATGGCTATACATTACCATACATTTCACCTTGGGAACATTGGTGGCCTAGTGCTTACTGTCATACAGACTGTTCTGTTTGTCAGTGTGATTGTGATGTTTTCAGTTATGCATTGTTATGTAACAGATACAACCCATTGTATCAACTTAAGTATTTTCCCCCTAGGGATTGAGTACAGAGTGTAATTAGAGGCTGCTGGACTATACATCTGCATTATTTACTGTTGATTGATTGTTATCCTCTGGCCCAGTCTGTCTTTACTGCTGTACTACTTGAAGGTCTTGGCCTGAACAGCAACATATGTTATGCTTTTGGATTACTGTATAAAATGATCTGCTTGAGAGTTGCATTAATGAGTTAGTATGTATTTCAAAGTCCTAACAGCTATATGACATGTCATATACAACTGTAATAGTACACACATAAAACTTTCTTATGTATGCAAACCTGTGTGTGGTGTCCTATCATTTGACTTCTCAATGGGTATATGTTTCAGGCAGCAATTGTATTTTGTATGAGTGACTCATACACTGTACATTTGAAAAGGTGGCAACTGTAGGAATACTGGCTGTTCAATATGCTGTGCACCCTCTAAATATGCATCTTCCTATACATATCTATGTGTGTATGTGTAGTTACATATATATGTATATATATATATATATATATATATATATATATATATAGATATATATATATATATATATATATATATATATATATATATATATATATATATATATATATATATATATATATATATATATATATATATATATATATATGTATCTGCATATATGTGTGTGTGTATATATGTGTGCATGTATATGTATCTTTGGAATGTTTTTTGCTTCCACATTGTACATTCGCTATGGTAGCCAGACTGTACTGCATGATATCTTATTGACACCATCCTGACATCATACAAGTGGGATGGATTACTGTTAACGTCTTGTGGCCATGTTGTGTAGGGTCCTGGGTATGGCACTTGCAACAGTTGGTATTGTGTTGCAGGGCAGATGTGTTTGGCTGTGGGAGAGGGGTGATATCAATACTTACAAGAGGTATTCAGCTTGGGCCCCCTCACCCCCAATAATGGTGCCTTTGCTCATATATGTATTTGTTATGTTCTCTTTTATATCTATAGATATATATATATATATATATATATATATATATATATATATATATATATATCTGTGTGTGTATATATATATATATATATATATATATATATATCTGTGTGTATATATATATATATATATATATATATATATATATATTTATTTATTTATATATATATATATATATATATATATATATATATATATATATATATATATATATATATATATATATATATATATATATATATATATATATATATATATATATACACACACACACACACACACACACACACACACACACACACACACACACATATATATATACATCTACATGTATAAATACATTTCCTGTACTGTCAAATAACTGTGCTGGATGATATGTTTGTGAAAACATCAGTGTTATGTGTATCTGACATGGCTTAGTGGTAAAACACTTTGGCTATGGTGTTCAGGGTCCTGGTTTGAGCTTTGAAAAGGCTGTTTATTTTGTTTCTGGACAGAACAAGGGTCATTGGATATAAAGTGATTACGGCACTTTTAAGCAGTTGCAAGTGGGTTTGTGCGGGGTTGTGCAGGTTTGCACGAAGGTAAGCACTACTAACTTCAGTTACAGTTTCTTATACTGATTTAGCTTCAAAATTCCTTAATCTGTGTAGGCATTTGCTTATCCCTGCGCAGACAAGCTTAAACCCGCTTACTGCTTAAAAGTGCTTACTTCCGCTTACCCCCACGCTAATTTATTTAAAAGAAATGAAAAATGTTTGATAGGAAAGTGGTGAAAAAGGGGTACAAACAGTGAAAGACAGTAGGGAAAATAGCTAGGGATGTGCAGGACGGGTGTAGGGAAGGTCCATAGCTGCCCATTTCTTCTACAGCAACAGCTGTGCATATACACTGATTTGGAGGTAGATTTGGACACTCATACCCTTGCGAGAGGGGTGAGTACAACAATAATATGTTGTGAAGCCAATTAGACCAGATTACATGTGATCAGTGGACACGTGAGCAATGGACAGCTATGTATGGGGCGAGATTTTTTTTTTTTTGGGAACAGATTGCTCTTTTTTTAAGGTGAGAATGGGATGTTGGGGAGGGATAGTAGGTATATGTGTGGAGGTAGGTTGGGTAGGATAACAGACAAGACAGACAAGATGGCATACAGGGATGGTATGTGACACATGTGGGGGGGTAACACCTTGGATGGGGAGGGGTGTTTGGAAGTTAGATGCCCAAGAGCCCCCTAGTGGAAACAGTGGAACTGAGGTCCCCACCCATGGGTAGTCACCACTGCACCTTCATAGCCCCAAAGGTGGCTGCGCTGGGGGCTAAGTAGGAGGGTCAGGATGACCCTCTAGTTGTGCCATGCAGCCCTCAAGCTGGCATAGCAGATCTCCAAACTCCCTGCGGAGCTTGCTATGTGCCAGACCCCAGACCTGGTGACAGGAGACATGTCAGCTCCTGGGAAGTGTGCCCCATCCCCTGAGGCAGTTCCACCCGAAGGTGGTGCAGGACCAGTAGACGAGGAGGTTCCGGGGTGTGCCCCAGACATGCTGGTGCCTGGTGCCATGGGCAGATGAGGTGAGAGAGGTGGGTCCGCTGGGACCGGCCTTCCCAAACGTGCTACGGTGTTTCAATTTTACAACATATGTGGGTTAGTAATAGTCAACACATTCCAGGATTAGGTATAACAGCATGCATAGATATTCCCATTAACCCGAAACACCAGATTTGGAACAGTTGTATAGCAAACAGAATGCATGCATATATGGAACCACAGTGGCCATTACAACTGCATGCAGGTGCATTGATGGCAGCATGCCACCAATGTGGAAGTATTTCAACATGGCACATGCATAGAACCAATTTCAAATATTTATCAAACAATAGGCATATGTCCCAGCAGTAGATTTAATAGAGCACATACTGATTGAGTTGTGTATTTAGTTTATTGTTGCAGATATGGTGGGGGGGAGATGTCAATTAACTTGTATCTCCCTGTAGTTCTCATAACTTTCCTAGTCAGTGCTGTGATCTGTACCTTACAGGTATTATTACACTACCCTATGGCCTTAGTTTGGACAGTGGTATGGATGTAGACAACTATATACATGAACTGAGTTTTACCTGCAGTATATACCTCTTACCTGGTATACCTGTGGAGGTATTGTTTGTTAACACTACCTGTTTCTACACATTTTCCCAGATTCCAGGTTAATGTTATGCACATACCTGTCCATCTCTTATTGCACACACTCTGGGCATGTGTTGACAACATGCAGGTGAAACCGGGACATATTTTGACTATTGCCCTCATAAACCTTTGGTGAGTTGTACAATGACAGGTTTGTTTTCATAGACATTTTCCAAATATGTACAGGCCTGACAGTCTGTTATAGGACATTAAATGCTGTCTAAATGTCAGAGATTAGCACGCTGATATGCCAGGGGGACAGGTTAACAGCCAGCAAATATGGACCAATTAACTGGACATTCTGGACAAATCTGTGCACTTGCGGGGTATGATTTTGCATACAGCTTACTACCACTCCCAGGATTCGAACCATGACTGTGTCTGCTAAAATAAAACAGTGTACATCACAGTTGAGTGGGCTATATAGATATTGCTGTGTATCTTTTCTCTGATTTATGTCTAGAAGTCTCCACTGGTTGTACAATCTGACCTTGTAATTACAACACTCTTATACAGGGTTTCCTAGACAGTTTTATTATGTAGCACAGTGTGGGTGACAGTGATGAGTAATACCTTATTATACCATGACCCCCCCCCAAAACATGCACGCTGATTGGCCAGCGTGCCCATTGTAAATCGAGATATACTAATGGAAAAAGGTCCGGTTGCCTGGACTTTTTTCCATTAGTATAACTTGGTTTTTTAAAACACTGTCTCGCTATGTTAAAAGGGTTTAACATAGCGAGACAGCTTTAAAATAAACAACGGAGATCTCGTTGCTTATTTTAAAGCTGTCTCATGTTAAACCCATTTAACATAGCGAGACAATGTTTAAAAACGGAAAGCAAGATCTCCGTTTTTTAGTCTCGCTATGTTAAATGAGTTTAACATAGCGAGACAGTTAAAAAGCAACGGAGATGTCCGTTGCTTATTTTAAAACTGTCTCGACTCATTTAACATAGCGAGACACTAAAAAGCAACGGAGATCTTGCTTTCTCCGCTTGCTCACAGCTCTGATGTACTGCGCAGGCGTGCAGTACATCAGAACTGCCGCGGATGCCAGACATCTGCGGAAGGGCAGTAAACAGGCATTATACTATGCCATTATTTAAGAAAAGTAACAATTTCTTTTCTTAAATAATGTCATGGTATAATAGCAATAACCCACTTCTGGGTGTAATGCTAAATTTACCCACGGTTGGCTTTGTTTGGTCCCTCAGGCTTCGCCCTCGGGACCAAACCACGCCAACCATGGGTAAATTTAGCATTACCCACACCCAGGCGTGGGTTATTGCTATATTATTCAGAGCAACTGCAGCACTAACAATGGCATACAATACCAGAGTAAACAGTACCAGTCCAGGATTTCAATCTTTTATTTCTAGGCACAGTCTGACAGACCTTTGGGGGGAATGTTTGTTAGCACTACCTGACTGTTGCCACACATATTACCACATTCCAAATTATTATTATGCACATACATCTCACTCTGTTACTGCACACACTCTGGTCACAGCTTCACAACATGGGGTTGGAGATGGGACATACATTGCTTATTACTCTCATAACATTTTGGGGTGTTGCTGGAGTGACAGGTTTGTTCTTACAGATGTCTGACAATCAGCTGTATGTCATTATTTGCTGCCGAAATGTCTGGCATCATCCCACTGATTTGCCAGGGGGACATGGTGACAGGCAGCAGATATGGGACAATTAACTGGACATTCTGGACATGTCTGTGCAGTTGTGGGTTATGATTCTGCATACAGCTTACTATCACTCCCAAGATTCGAACCATGGGTGTGTGTGCTAAAAATACAACAATTCATGTCTCAGTTGAGTGTGCTATTTGGATTATGTTGTCTATCTTTTTGCTGTTTTCTATCTAAGTCTCTCTCAGTTGTACAATATGACCTCTTACGATTTCAACAGTTATATACAGACATTCCTACACATTTTATTTATGTAGCACAGTGTGGGTAACAGTGCTTAATACAATAGTACTATTAAGAGATTGCAACACTACATTACCATATGATACCAGAGTAAACACAGGGCCGTGTTGGTACGGCGGTAGCATTGTTACCTCACAGCAAGAGGTTCTCCCATCTGATTCTCGGCTTGGTTTGGGAGTGCCTTCTGTGTGGAGTCTGCATGTCCTCCCCGTGGTTGGGTAGCGTTCAAAAGACATGCATGCATAAATGGGCGTGCCTTCGTTGAAGGTTGGGCATCGAGCTGACACCTCAGCATTTCAGAAAAATCTACTGCCAGTCATTAGCGGACTGGAGTTCCTCTGTGGCGACCCCTTACTGGGAAAAAGCCGAAAGGCAAACAACAAATACCAGAGTAAACACAGGCAGTCCAGCAGTTAGATCTTTATTGTCAGGCTGTTAATCTTTTATTTACATACAACCTATATGAGACTCTTCCTGCCATATTGTCTGGTGTATTCAGTACATGCCTTAAACAATACAGGTTTTATACTGGCAAGTAACATTTTACTACTTTTAGATTTATTTCTTATGACAGTACATACAAGAGTATTACTAACCTGCCTCATGACACAACCTCTGCAATCTACAGGCATGGGCTTCCCGGTTCACAGCCAGCTCATCTGCTGCTGTCAAAGACACAAGAGGAATATTTAGCCATACCTATCCATAATATACATCAGCTGGCAATTATTAAACAGGTAGTGGACTGATACACATGGCTGGGACATCCCCCGTCTGCCTAGCTTCTTGGATCCACTGATCCAAGAGCTCCCTCTTTCTCCACATCAGGTCAGCATAGTGATGCCTGACCTGCTCACCAGTTCGAGGTATGCCAGTGGGACTGGTGAGTTCACGGGCGAGACTGTCCCAGGCTTCCACTTTATATTGGGAACCCTGGTACTGGCCCTGCAGCAGTCTCTGTTCATGGTCATTAACAAGGAATCCTGCCATGACTTTGGACTCCTGGATGGCCAGCACTGCACCAAAAAGCGCAGTCCTTCTCCCACACCTGTTATAGTGCCTACAGGGGGAAGCTGCAACCAGTTATGAGATGTATTCCCACCTGTTGGGTTTAAATAGGACCGATTTCCTGCACTTTACCTTGATTGGATGGTTTTGAAAATGCTAAGCTATGGGCAAACCTGCCTAACTAAGGTTGGCATTGCTTAAAGGGGTATACCAATGGGCAAACTAATTTAGCTGGCCTACACATTGCTTACACCTAGTAAGCAGGGGTGTGCAAAGCTTAGCATTGCTTAATTTTTAATTTGCATACTATTTGCTGTTTGTCATTGATTTATTATTCATTACATGTTATATATGTGTTTGGTGTCCATGATTCATGTGTACATTGTATGGGGTCCTTGTGTTTATTAGGGGATTTCAACACTTTATTACAATGACACCTCACATCTGGACTTAATGCAGTACTCCAGTTCACATAATTATGTTATGTAGTAAGTTATACGACATAAAACTGTATATAGATTCCTTTCACATGTTAAGTTTAATATTCCTATAGTGAGGATCTGTTTGGTGATACCTCAGTCTTATGTACTGCTGTGATGGCTTACTGTAATTATAGTGTATAGGGTCCTGGGTTCAAGACCTGCAAGGGCTGTTTATTTTGTTGCTGGACAGAAAAGTGGCTGTTACATGCAGAGTGATGAAGGCACTTTTAAGCAATTGTAAGCAGGTTTGCATGGGTTTGAGTGACGGTAAGCAATGTTAACTTCCAGTTATATATGCTTACAGAGAGTTAGCTTCAATATTGCTTAACCTATGTGCACATTGCTTAACCCCATGCAAATGGGCTTAAACCCACTTACTAGTGCTTAAATATGCTTACTCCCACTTACTACTACTTAATAGTGCTTACTCTCGCTTACACCTGCACCAATTTAGACAGAAATGTAAAATAGTTCTTGGGAAGGTGGTGGATTTGGACACTCTATGGATTTATCATTCATTACACATTATACCTTCAATTTGTATCCCTGATTCATGTGTACATATACTATATGGGACACTTGTGTTTATCTGTGGATTTTACAACATTATTACAATGACAGCTCACATCTGCATTTAATGCAGTATTCCAGTTCACAAATATATGTTACTTAGTAGGTTATGCAATAAAAAATATTGTTCATAAAGTGATTTGACATGGAAAATGGAATGTACTGGAGTGAGATTCGAACCAGGAATGACTGCTCACAAGGTGAATGCTCTGACCACCACACTATTGCAGTACTGCTTCATTTGCATATAGCTTGATATTTATCTTCTTGTGCTATTTAAGCTGCAGTATACGTAGCTAAGCAATGGGCAAACCCACACACCTACGGTTAAATTTTATCTGTTTGATAAAATAAATAAATTGTTTATATTATGATATTTTAAATATTGCTCCTATTAACTTGGGGGGTTGCTGGGGGTATGCAACCCCCTAGGAGCGGTCTCGCTCATTGTACTAAACTGCAGTTCTTGACTGCAGGGGCATGTATATTGTGAGAGTTCTGCTCACAGACACACCCCCTGCACTCTTCTATGCTCCCTGTCAATTTGGGAGCTCAGGCAGCGTGCCTTCATTAATATGCATGGTGCACTGCCGTGCTGCTCCTAAACAGTCGCTTCCATGCAGGACTAAGCTAGTCCTGCACGAAAGATTACTGAATCCAGGGGATTGTGTAAACATGAAGCTGTCAGTTGAACTGAGTGGCTCTGTTTCTAGTAAAAATCTTTGCATCTCATC
This sequence comes from Protopterus annectens, assembly GCF_019279795.1. Taxonomy (NCBI): domain Eukaryota; kingdom Metazoa; phylum Chordata; order Ceratodontiformes; family Protopteridae; genus Protopterus; species Protopterus annectens. The sequence continues at coordinate 1,963,693,913 of NC_056735.1, forward strand.
TATTGAATATGTTTCATACTCATTATAAAGTTAAAACAGAATTAAACTTCTCTAGGTAATTTGCTGCTAGAGTTGAAACCATTCATTAGACTTACTTTATATGCATCAGCAAAGCAAAAATAAGTTACATAAAATGAAAATATAATATGCTTCATTTTGTTTTATATTTACTGCTTACATTAGTTGGAAATAAGAACATAACTCATTCTAACCTGAAAATGAATATTGTTTGCTACACTTCCTTCTGCAAAATATATGATCCCTTACAAGTTTAAAAGGATGATAATAACTGATTACATTAATATTCATTGCGTGTTACTGTTTGGAAAATATATTTATAACAAATCACATGCACCTATTTTTTTCATTTTATGAAAGACAAATACTGATATTTTTATCTAGATTCTTAGTATTAAATGTTAAATTGATGTTGCCTTATGTTTTGAAAAGATCTTACACAGATTAAAATGGCTGGGATTCAGAAAAAACCCTGCAGCAAGTGCAAACTGTTGTGACCAAAAGGGGCATTTTCTGGAAAATGCAATTAGGAGACATGTTTAATTGCAATGAGGAAAGACCTCATTATTGACAGATTTGCCTGTCTCTGAATCATGCTGTGTTATTGCTATTGTTAATCAGCACTTTTCTGCAGTAATTACTGCTAGTGGCATGTGCCTTGTGCTGGCACAGGAACTCCTCCACTCAATTTCCCATACACATGCACACATTCAGCTATACACACACAGATATGTAAACAACCTCATCCCTTTCAACTGCCCATGAGTTTACAGAATATCCCTGATGTTATGTCTCATTTTTTTCTTGTCCTTTGTAAATCACTGATGATTGCAGTCATTCAATAATGCCTGATACTAGAGTTTCATTCTTTTTATTATTCAGAAGATGCATAATGATGCCTTTCCTTTTGCTCTATTAAATTTTTACGTGATTTATAGCAATATTTAAAAAATGTCTCCCTGGTGTTATTTTGTGTTCCATTTGGCTTTGTCCAGAAGTCTTGAGCATGGCTTTTGAGAGGTATGGCAGGCTCCCCAGACACAGACACCCCATAATTCTCAGCTGTCCTTGATTTTACAGAGCATCCATGATTTTGCCTTTTATACCTGTCCAGTCCCTCATAACTCATAGACCATTGCAATCATTCAATAATGCCAGACATTAGAGCTTCATTTTCTTGTTGTTTAGAAAATACATTCTTTTAACTTTTTATTGTGTCTTGGAGTAATATGTTAAGAGAGCCTCCTGCATACTACTTATTGTCTAAAATATGCTTCGTGCTAGCCAATCTATTCTTTATTAACTTTCTAAGTGACTTAGGGTAGTATTTAAAGTGTGTCACTGGTGTCTAGTACCCGCCCCATACACTTTATTGTTATAAAAATGCTTCATGCTGCAAATCTTGTTTTTCTATTAACGTTTTTCATAATGCAGAGTAATATTTTAAAGCCCTGGTAGATAGTGTCCCCTCCCCAGTATTACAGGCTTTGCTTTTTAGTCAAGTGAAGTTTAAAAGTATGGAAGCAACCACCCTCACCAACACACACACACACACACACACACACACACACACACACACACACACACACACACACACACACACACACACACACATGCACACACCTTCCTGCATACAGAAGTTCACAGACAATCTCATACACACACAGACACACCATAAATCAGACCTGCGCCTCACCCAATCGCACACCCAGTCACAAATACACAAAGTCTCCTACTCTAACTATCCCCTAACTAATCCCCCTATTGCAGTCACCTAGGCAGACACACACACACACACACACACACACACACACACACACACACACACACACACACACACACACACACACACCTCTGCAGATGAGCCGACATCCTACCATACACAAACACACTTTCTCACATCCATCACCACCACCTCTCCACAGACACTTGCCTAATCTTATCTTTTATGTGGTCTCTCGTATCGACTACAGTGAGGAAATGTAGTTTTTCGGCCATTTTACCTAATACTTCTGGTGTTGCTAATTTACACAGTGAATGATTCTGTCAATCACTCAGCTGTTTAAATGCCTTACCAAAAGCATTTCAAGGGAAGAACACATTGCTAATCAGCATAGGGAGCTTCCCCAGAATGCAGTATGGCTGTGGAGACAGCCCACAGTTGTGATCCTACAGACAGTGTAGAATCACTGTGATAAGCCTGTTTCTGAATCAGAAATGGTTGCCAGCAAAGGTAGCAACCAATGTTAGGGCTTACCACTGGCCACGACCTTTTGTAAATCCCAGCCTATGTCCTTAAATTATGATAGGTTCTATGGACTTTTCACATTATGTCATTTTCTATTACAAATTTTCAATCTGATGCATTTGTAAAACATGAACCCTGAACCCTTGAGTAACATTAGAATAGTTACAGATATGATTTTTTTCAACATGGAAAAAAAGGATTTTTCACTATTTTCTTCAAAAAAATAAGATTTGCAGAGTAGCATGTATTGTCATTTTGATGGCACTTTCTGTTTGCTCCCTTTTTTTGTCACAAAAGAGACTGAGGACGTATTTTTTACATTCACTTTATTTTGATTTTCTAATGACTTGTGGTCTAGAATGTGACAATGATTGTTAGGGACTTTGATTTCTGAGCATGGAGTTAAAAGCTCTTAGCAATTTTCAAAATATGTGTTGACATCCCTGTTTAGCAATTTAATATGCAAAAACATATTTTCTATAAAGATATAACAGCAGCACTTTTAATTTTTTGCTGTTAAGATCTCATTAAACATTTGGCAAACATTGTGCAAATTGACAGCATTCTAATTTTACAGATGCTAATATCTCTGAAAAAGACATTTTTACTGATTGTAATTTGCCTCTTTTGCTTTGCATGATAATTAGTACATTGTAGGAAATAATCATGCATTGTTTTGTTTCAGAGAGACGATATCTGTTGAATAATCTGGTTATAAGGAACTGATTGCACCTTTCTTCACAAACAGCATAAGATTAGGTGGCTGAATTACACTTATATAATGCATTTTCTTGCTTAATTCTACTTATGTAATTTCATTTCTTAAAGTCATGTTTTACTGCATTTTTTTTTTGAGAAATGGTTTCCTGAGCTGTTGTAAATTATTGCTTCATTGGTTCTTATATTTGATGATGCTTGACATCTAGACTAGCAGGTAAGGATTATCCCTGATCAATATTTTTGAGCATACAAAAAATTCATATACTATTATTGAACACTTCCCACCCTGGAAACCCCTTAAACTGACTTATCTATGGATAATTATCTCAGTCTCACTGAACAGGTAACTTTCAATCACAGATGACTGACAAAACCAGAATCAAAACCAGCAACCCTCCAACCAATAGTATACTTTTGCAAAGAAAAAGTTGCCTTCACCACCAGCTCCTCTTACTTAAATATACTAACTCCAATGTAACTTAGCCATAAAGAAAGGAAAGATTTAAACAGGATTTAGAAAAGCTCTCCTGTGCTTGCGCAAACTGCTGCAGACAAAATGGCAGTTTCCACAACTGTGGGAAATGAGATAAATGAGATAAAGAGACATCAGAGCAGTGATGAAATACCTAATTACTGGCTAATTTACATGTCTCTGTCCCAGCCTCCCACACAGACACACTCTCATCTCTCTTAACTGTCCCTGATTTATAGACTGCTACTGATTTTTCCTTTTATACCTGCCCTCATAACTCATGGGCTATTACAGTCGATCAATAATGCAAGAAATTAGCATTTCCCTTGTTCAGAAAATACATAATGATGCAAGACTTTATGGTTCATAAAGTCCTCATTTGTTTTATAAAGTAAACCTTTACTTTCTTGAAGATCTTTCTGTAGCAAGGGTACAGAGCTTCAAGCTTTTCCCCCTGTCTTATTTTTTTAAATGAAATAAAGTAATATTTAAAGAATTCACATGATGTATAGTGTCACTGCAGAGGGCTAACATTGAATTTTTAACAACCTACTTTCTGTGCCATGGATATAGGGATTGAAGCTTTTTTTCATAGGATCACAGGATCATAGGAAGTTACTAGGCTATCGGCCCTGAGGCCCTTACAAGCCTATCCAAGAATTTAGCCCATGTTCCAACAAGTCAGCTCCCGGTGCCACTGTCCAGCAGAGACACAGGTGGAATCCCAGGGGTGTAGTTTCTGTTCCCTATCCAGTTATCCAGGTTGTGCTTAAAAATGGTTAATGAGGTGCTTTGCTTGACATGGAGTGGGAGTCTATTCGACAAAAGGGGAGTATCTGAGGCAGGGTAGATGTTTGAGGCCCTGGATTCTCTGGGTGAGGAACCTTTGTGGTCTCTCCAGCTGCTGCATGTTCTTTGTGAGGTACGTACCAAAAGGGGCATTGTACTCAATAATGGGTTTTATAAAGGAAGACTACAGAGATGTTATGACCACCTTGTCCCTGGATGAGATACCCTTACTAATGAGATGGGCGATGTAGAAAGCTTTCCATACAATGGAGACAATATGGTGGTCAAAAGTCAGTTTGCTTTCAACCTGGGTGCCCAAGTCCCTTACGACTGATTGTGTGCTTAAGACTTTGTTATTAATATGATAATTTGTGGGGATGTCACTCTCCCCAAAGGGGATGATGATGATGCATTTTTTGGCATTCCATTTGAGGCCATGTTTCTGACGCCAGTCATTTGTTTGGATAAGACCCTCTTGGAGGATGTCCACATCACCAGGGGAAATGATGACAGCACCCAGCTTGCAGTCATCTGCAAACTTGGTCAGCCATAGCCCACTGGTTTTTGGCCTGCACCTCAGAAAACTATATTCCAAACAATAGAGGCCCCAAGACTGATCCCTGGGGTACACTCCTCATTACGGGTCTACTGCTTGAGGTGGCTTCCCCTATTTTGACTAGGTGGGTTATATCGTGAGTCAGTTTGCTACCCATCTGGTAACATATGGATTGATGCCTAGCTGAGAGAATTTATCTATTATACCCGAGTGGGGAATAGTATCAAAAGCTTTGGCCAGGTCAAAGTTGGCGGTGTGCACTGTCTTCCTCTCATCCATGGCATCGGCGACTGTCTCAAAGAAGTCAACCAAATTTAACAGGCATGACCTCCCCTTGATGAAACCAAACTGTGTGAGATAGAGTGTTTGGAGGTTGCCAATGTCCTTGTTAATGAGGTACATGATACATGATAATCTGCTCCATGGCCTTGCAGATCAGGCTAGTTAGGCTAATGGGTCTATAATTTCCTGGATCAGTGGACGCTCGACCTTTATGCAAATCAGTGACAATGGCTGCCCCCCTCTCAGCTGGGATAAAGCCGGTACTCAGGCTTTGGTTGAATAGGGTACCTATAGGAGCTGCAAGTTCCTTCCTGAGTTCATGTAGGATGCAGCCTGGAATGTTATTGGGTCCCTTGGAGGCTGTATTTTTTGCCTTTGAGAGAGCAGTGATGACTTTCTCCCTAGAGATAAGTGGAGGGGGGCAGATGTTGGAGATGTCCTGATTTACTGATGGGGAGACAGAGGGGTGAAGTTTTCATTGAACCTGTCTGCCAGCAGGTTAACTATATTTATGGCATTTCTGTATGTGGTATCCTTGACCACCAGTTCTGAGCAGATCTGGGTGCTTCTTTTGAGATTGTGGACGTATGTGAATAAGGCCTTATGATTGCCTTTAGTAGATGTGGCTTTTCTAATTTCTCCAAATCTTTTGGGTTTCTAATACAGTGATGGGAATGGACCCCATTCCTAAGTCAAATTATGATTAAAGTTCATGAAATTAGTATTGGTTCAATCATTGATGTCAGTCTAAAGTGCTCTTCGCAGCACCCGCAATGTCCCCAGTAATGATCCTTCTGCAATTTGTATGGGATTACACAGATGGGTAACATATCAAAATATGATTGTAAATTATTTTTTATAAGACCCATTGCTCCTGTGACTATTGCAACTGTCTGAGTATCTTTCTTCCACATTGCTCTCATTTCTGCCTGCAGATCCTGGTATTTTATGACTTTGTGTCTCTCTATACACAAGACACTATAGTCATTGGGTGTGGTGATTTCAGTGATCAATGCTACTTTTGTCTTCTTTTCTTAGACCACTATATCTGGAAACATATGTGGTCTATTTGGATTCAAAATTTGCTTTGGAGGATTTCACTAGTCCTCTTATTTGCTTGTTCAGGCTAGAGATTGCTTCCAGTTAGGCACCTGCTCCTTCTTGGCCCTGGACAGCAATTTTTTTTTCCTTTTATTACAGAGTTTATTTATTACAGATGTCCACCAGACAGGTTTACTCCTCCTTGAGGAGGATAATTTCATCCTGTCTGGTATTCCTGATTCCATGCAGCTATATAAATTATCTATAGAACTTTGGTTTTATGTTACTCAGGGTAATATTTAAGGAATATTCATAGGTTCATACTAGGCTAACTGCCCTTGCAAGCCATTGTAAGCCTAGCCAATTTTCCCTTGTGAGACTCAAACGCTGCACCTTGTGTTTGTAAGGCAAACACCTTAACCATTAGGCCACTCTCCCAACCAAACCCTGGAATATTCTTGGTGTCTACTGTTCCCCCAACCAAAACATCTTTTGTGCTGCAAAACTGTTATTCTATTCACTTTTTAAGTTACTTTAGGAAAGTATTTAAGGAGTATCCCAAGTGTCAAGTGTCCCCCCCCCCAATAGTGTATGATTCACTTGGTTGTCTAGAGGAGTTTGGAGATATGACAATCCTCCACCCACAGACATTCACTTGTTCATACACACACACACACACACACACACACACACACACACACACACACACACACACACACACACACACACACACAAAAAACTCCCCTCCACCCAGTCTCACTCATGATCACATTCACCCATTTACCTGTATACACGCACCTACCCTACCAATCCCCTAACTCCCCTTCTGTGGCCACTTAGTCAAATACACAGCCTTAAACACACACACACACACACACACACACACACACACACACACACACACACACACACACACGCACACGCACACACGCACACATGCACACACGCACACATGCACACACGCACACACACACACACACATGCATATGGTCTCACCTGAGACCAGTCATCCTTCTACATGCATGCACACACACAATCACACACATATACACACATGCACAAGCACACCCTACCTTTACCTGGCCGCTAAACTACTTTATACTTAACTGTAACACAATCTCACCCTTTGAAAGTACTGGGTAAATGTGAACTTTTGGCTGTGTTAATTAATTCAGCTGGCTCAGCTAACTTATACATCAGAGTAATTCTCTGAATCACTCAGCTGCATAAATGCCTTACCAGAGGAATTTCTAGAGGAGAGATCATGGCTAATTATTACAGGCCACTTCATGGAATATCTCATTAGCATATCGCTCAGCTGAGGATATCCCACTACTGAGATGCCCAGTCTCTGAACTGGAAAAAGCTACTACCAGCAGGAAAATTGACAAGCTAGGGCTTACCACTGGTGATAGTTGCATAAACTTTGATCCTGAAGTATCAGTCCCTGAATATCAATGGCAGTTGAGAAAAGCAGTTTCTGGAAATTTGTGTAAAACATTCACAAAGAATTTGCTTCAAACCAAATACATGCATGTATACCCACATTCAAATGCATTGATGTATCAAAAAGTTCTAAATGTAAATGTAGCATTCTGTATAAAATTGTTTACATTTTTTGGCAATTTAGCCTCTTCCAAAATCTTAAAACTATTACTGTAGAAAAGCAAGGCTGAAATATACACTATAATAATTTTATTAGAGTATTGCAACTCTAGTTATCTTAGAAATAGTTTACAAACCATGTTATGTAATGGATCCTTTTATTAAATCACACTTTTTGTGTGTATACGGCAGTACTGAATAATGTCAACTACAGCTTTAGTCAACATCTGTGAAGTCAACAAAATCTGGTCATCTACACAAGTGGACAACAGGTGTGCGAGACTGCACAACTTTCAGGGTTAGGAATAGGCTATTCCCAACATTGTGCAACACTGGTGTTCATATACATAATTAGCAGAGGATGTGGAGGACACACCATTATTGGGAGCAGGGGCTTGCCCCCTAAACAAACAACATTTTAATCTTTTCTTTTAGTTTAAAAATGTGTATACTACTAGGTTATTGCTCTGCACATACATAGGAGTCTGTTCACATTGATGTTGATATTTTGATTGTCAATATTTAGTTGTTTTGATGATACCTATCTATCTATTAATATGCATACATTTATATGTGTTTTACATATGCACTGTCAACCTGTTTAATTTTGCAAATTAAATAACTTGGACCACAATTAAAATGAGATTTCTCAGTCAGACTTTCCTGGTTAAGAAATGTAAATAAACAAATAAATAAAACAAATAAAAATAAAATCCTTGCACTGCTGCATAGATGCTCAGAGAATGTTAACATGTGAAAGAATTTCCGTGGCAACATTTGGACATGAAATAGGAAGATAACAGAAATCTAACAGCCCTGGATTGCTCAGAGATACTACTCCAAGGTTTTGGCTTTATTGTGAGGACTGCTTTCCCCGTACTGCGTTTTTTTTTTTTTTTTTATTATTAAGTGTTGAGCTGGTGGGGCTCACTGGGAAGGATGACACTGGCTAATTAGTATGATGTAGAGGGTCAGAGGAATGAAACCAGTTTTAATGAAAAGGTTGTGAAAACTGGGTTTCAGGGTTTGGTCCTGGGCTGCTTCTCTTCAGTGTCCTTATAAAATAAAATTGCAGAAGGTCTAGAAAAAAAAGTTTTTTTTATTTATCGACTAAACAAAATTACTCAAGCAAAGCTGATAAGAAAAATGATACAGAAATGATTACCAGAGAGTTGGCATGACTGTTGACATGGTCTAAGATATGTCAATTTAAACAATAGGATAAAGGCAAATGAATCATCTGTCAAGTAAATATCCCAAGTAACATGAAAACAACTACTGCATAAACTGCTTGAACAGCAAAATGATAAAGATGTCCTGGGGCAATCTCTAGTGATGCAGGTTCAGAGGGTCTTAATTTCAGTAACAAGATTATGGCATAATGGTCTAGAAGCCTGATGGTATTGTTCCATATCAAAATTTATGTTTGCCAAGGGGATGGCTAAGAGGGCAAGCAGTTAGTAGCACAGGAAATTTGCTCTGCTTCTCCTATACATTTTTGACAGGATTAAATTGCCATTTTCCTCAAAAATCATTCAAATGAGAATAAATATCTTGCTGGAAACTGCTTGGACATTTTGGTGGAAAAAATAATTTACATTTTAAATATTTTCCTGTCAAAGCTTCAAGATAAAGATTACCAAAGGAAGATGAACCACTCTAAAGTAATTTCACAAGAAAATTCAGTGAATAAACAGTTACAGTCTATTCTTTGTAGTAGACAAGATCTATTCTTAAAACTAGATAAACTGGACTCCAAAGTGTACAAAATAAAAGAAGATTGAATTAATCAAGAAAGTAAAGAAGCAACAGAAAATTCCAGATATCTGTTATGGAGGATTCTATCACTGACCTAGAAAGCAGACTTACAGAAGGAGAACATAACTTTGATTTTATTCTTCAACAATGCAACAAGTTTAAAAAAAAATGACCTGGAGAATAGGGCAAGGATTAACAACACCTGGATTTATGAAGTCTCTGAGCAACTTGATGGAGATAACATGGTAAACTTATTATCCACTTGGATCCCTAAAACATTAAACCTTCCTGAAGCCCTGTCATTTGGCATATAGAGGGTTCATAGATCTTTGGCTGTAGTGATGCCAAGCAAAGAATTTTCAAATCCATGACATATAATATTGAAATTTATTTCTAGTCAAAAAAAGGATCTAGTTTTGAAAACAACCTGGTCTGCTTCACCCAAAAAACTTGGTGATTCTTTCATTAGATTTGACAATGACTATTCCTCTCTGGTGGTTTAAAAAAAAAAAAGCTTGCATTCCCCTGTTAAAATCACTGAAGAAATCCAAAATAAAAACTCACCTAATCTACCCTGCAAAACTAAGATTATTCTTGCCAGAGGAGGAAAAACAACTTTTGATTCCTTAGAAAATGCTGTTTCTTTCATCCAGAAAAATAATTTACTTAATTCTACAGACAATATGGACCTGAGTGTATCTTTAATAAGACAGGCTACAAGGAATGATTGGACAGTCAAAGGGAACAAAAAAGCTCAGAGACAAATAGAACTACCTGTTAGTTATTTCTATTTTATTTGTTTTAAAATAGGTTATTTCTGAAACATCTTTTAAATGAAATTACCTAAAGGTAATACTTTTCTATTTCATTTTATTTTAGTGGAGTAGCTTCAACAGCAACCGGCACGGTGGGAGAGGGAGATGGACATGAGTGGCAAAGTGCGCAGAGATGCTGGGACCCCGGGCCATTTCCCCCGCGAGTTTGAAAGCCCTATGTGGAGGGCAAAGGGCAGAACCGGCGTCACAGAAGCCCGGATGAGAGAACATCGGAGGCCTCATGACCCAGCAGAGTTCCACAAGGCCGGGAAGGATCGGAGAGAGGTCCCCTTGAGAGGCTCAGAGAGCACGGGGGACACGGAATGATTTGGCAGCCTCCAGGAGATATCTAACCCCCGGAGAAGAGCTCACTCACCCCGGTAGAAGTGGAAGCCAAGAGGGGGTCCCTCCCCACATAAGTCCGGAAGGGAGAAAGGGGCTGAAATTGGCCGGGCCTGGAGAGCTCCCACCTGGGAGAGGGAGGTCCGGACCTCGGCCCCCTTCGGGATGGAAGTCTGGAAGGGAGAGAGGGGCTGAAATCAGCCATGCCAGGAGAACTCCCGCCTGCGAGAGGGGGGTCTGGACCATGGCCCCCTCTGAGACGGAAGTTCAGAAGGGAGAGAGAGGTGGAAGGCAGCTTGGGAGGGTGCGCCCCGGCCGGGTGGGAAGGTCCCGACCACCCCTCCTCCAGGTGGAAGTCCTTAAGGGAGCGACCGGTGGGAGTCCGTAGGACCCCGAGAGCTCCTGCCGGGCAGGGGGAATGCATCCGACCTCTGCTGGGACCCGACGGCATCCCCAAAATATCGCAAAGTCCCCAGAACCCCTCTGGACGGGAAAGGGGTGGGATGCGGAAGTCCCGATGAGAGCGGATCTGCCTCTCGGCGGCTGGGGGGAGTTCCGCGGGGCCAGCTGGGTTCAGAAGGAGGTCCCCCTGAGAGGCTCCAAGGGCACGGGGGACTCAGAATGGTCTGGCAGCCTCCAGGAGATCTGGGGGAGACGGGGACCATGGAGCTCTGGACCGAAAAGGAGCTGGCCGTTGAAGTCCCGATGAGAGCAGATCTGCCCTTCCACGGCTGGGGGGAGTTCCGCGGGGCCGGCCTGGATCAGAGGGAGGTCCCCCAGAGGGGCTCCGAGGGCACGGGGACATGGCCCTGCCAGGCAGCCTCCAGGAGACCTGGGGGAGATGGGGACTGTGGAGCTCTGGACCAGAAAGGAGCAGGCCGTGGAAGTACAGATGAGGGTGGATCTGCCCCTCTGTGGCCAGAGGGAGTTCCGCGGGGCCAGCCGGGTTCAGAGGGAGGTCCCCCTGAGAGGCTCCGAGGGCACAGGGACACAGAACGGTCTGGCAGCCTCCAGGAGATCTGGGGAGATGGGGACCGTGGAGCTCTAGACCAGAAAGGAGTGGGCCACGAAAGTCCCGATGAGAGCGGATCTGCCCCTCCGGGGCTGAGGGGAGTTTTGCGGGTCTGGCCAGGTTCAGAGGGATGTCCCGCTGAGAGGCTCCGAGTGCACAGGGGACACAGAATGGTCTGGCAGCCTCCAGGATATCTGGGGGAGATGGGGATTGTGGAGCTCTGGACTGGAAAGGAGCAGGCCGTGGAAGTCCCGATGAGAATGGATCTGCCCCTCCGCGGCCAGGGGGAGTTCTGCCGGGCCGGCCAGGTTCAGAGGGAGGTCCCCCTGGGAAGCTCCGAGGGCACAGGGGACACAGAACGATCTGGCAGCCTCCAGGAGATATCTAGCCCAGGAGGAGAACTCTCCCGCCCCGGTGGAAGTGGAAGTGGAAGCCCGGAGGGGTCCCTCCCCATGGAAGTCCGGAAGGGAGAGAGGGGCTGAGACTGGCTGGGCTGGGAGAGCCCCCGCCTGGGTGAGGGGGGTCCAGACCATGGCCCCCTCTGGGTGGAACTCCTCAAGGGAGTGATCGGCGGGAGTACATGGGACCCCGAGAGCTCCCGCCAGGCAGGGGGAGGGTGTCCAACCCGACCTGGTACCCGACGGCATCCCTGAAATATTGCAAAGTCCCCGGAACCCCTCTGTATGGGAAAGCATCGGGACGCGGAAGTCGCAATGAGAACGGATCTGGCCCACCGTGGCGAAGGGAGTTCAGTGGTGTCAGTCGCACCCCGCAGGTCCATCCCTCCAGTCGTCCACCGGGCATGCACAATCTTGCATGATTTGGCAGCCTCCAGGAGTTAAGGGATGACGGGGTGTCCCGTGGGCAGTGCGAGTCCAGGTCCCAGCCCTGGGGAGAATGCCTCCCGGCTGGCACCCTCACAGAGGGTCGGCTGAGGTGCCTCTCCCTGCCGTCCACACTGATCGATTGGGCCGACTGACTCCCACTGGTGGAGGGTCCCCGCCTTTCCTCCCATGGAGTGAGGCACGGGTGGGGGGCACGGAGCATTCTGCGCCCCTCGGCGGTGAACTCAAGGTGAGACTGACGAGCCCGGGCCAAGGCGAAGGGGTCCTGTCATGTGCCAGGCCACCCCGCTCCAGCAGGCACCCCTGAGCGTGGGAGCTCCAGGAGCTCTCCCTCCCTCTCTGGCTCTAGTGCGGCAGCACTCCACGCCGGCCCACGGCCCTCCTGGGTTGTGGCTGCTGGTCCATGACCAGCACCTGGGGTGCCCCCTCCATGGGGAGAGGGACCCCTCCCACGTGCGGAGGTCACGGGCCCTGGCCCCTCTCCTCCGCCCGCCCACCGAGGTGCTCCTATCTGGTTTATTCTGCCAGTAACATATGCTTGTCTCATGCAAGTCTCAGTGCACATGGATGATGCAGTGAAACTGCGAATGGCTCATTAAATCAGTTATGGTTCCTTTGATCGCTCCACCATTACTTGGATAACTGTGGTAATTCTAGAGCTAATACATGCTGACAAGCACTGACCTTCCAGGGATGCGTGCATTTATCAGACCAAAACCAATCTGGGTCTGGGCCCGGCAGCTTTGGTGACTCTAGATAAACTTGGGCCGATTGCATGCCCTCGTGGTGGCGATGCGACATTCGAATGTCTGCCCTATCAACTTTCTATGGTACTATCTGTGCCTACCATGGTAACCATGGGTAACGGGGAATCAGGGTTCAATTCTGGAGAGGGAGCCTGAGAAACAGCTACCACATCCAAGGAAGGCAGCAGGCGCGCAAATTAGCCACTCCCGACTCGGGGAGGTAGTGACAAAAAATAACAATACAGGACTATTTTGAGGCCCTGTAATTGGAATGAGTACATTTTAAATCCTTTAATGAGAGAAAAAAAAAAACTGCTTTTCCTGTGAGTTTATTTGCATACTCTCCTAGTTTAGTTTTGAAGTTTTTAGTCATTTGTTATTTTTCTTCATTAGTTCGCTTAGTCGGTTTTATTACGACTTTTCTATTTTACTTACATTAATTTCAATTTACAAGTATTAGTTGCCATTTTACTGTAATATTGCAGTTTTTTTCCACTAGAGGGAGTAAAGTATATAGTAATAAGCCTATTTTAACTAAACTATTATGAATCTAAAGGGAAATACCATACTCAAACAGTTTTAATGTTTTATGTTTTATTTTCCTTTCTTTGTTGTCCTCTCACTCTTTCCTTTTCAACAATAACTTAGTTACTTTAACAGAATGAGTCTGGTTTGGGGGCATATTTGACTGTTGGGAAATGTATGTGTGTGTAGAAGGGGACGTTAAAACTCTTTACTGTTTTAATTTTAATATTTAACACAGTATTTGCATATAGTATTACTGACAGTGGGGGATATAGTTAAAGTGTGTGCACTGATGTATTTTTAATCCCCTTTTCTTTCTAGTGATTTTATTAAGGTTGTAAAGTTATATCACCCTCCCCTGCTTATTTACTCTACAAAAAAATTCAGTTTAAATGTGGCTTGCAGAATGTGGCCATGAGCCTACTGTGTTTAAATACTTTCTTTTCAGTCTATTTTCCTGCCAAATTATTTCAGAAGAGTTTGAAGAATATTTTAGGTGGCCTTGAGCTTCTGTGTGTCTCTGCTTCACTCTGAATTATTCCTAAACAATTTCTGAGTCAGAGGGGGAAGTGCAATTTGACCTCTAACCCATCAGAAGCAGGAAGCTTGTATAACACAGAAAAGGATTGCTAAAATGGACTTTTAAATGCGCTAGCTTTTAAAATGATATTTCCAGTATTAAAGACAAACTAAGTAGTGCAATTTAATATAATAGTAATTCATTAGACTTCTGTATGGCTTATTTTAGCTATATACACTTGGAACATCTGTTTAATTATTGAAGAGGAACAAGTGAAATAATGCACAAAGGGTACATATTTGATGTGGGACACATAGAGGTGTTTTCATTAAACCTGAAACACAATACAAAAATGTACACTTAGTAGCTGAGTGGAAATTTATGTTAAATGTTTTTAACATTACTGCTGAGTGCCCTATACCTTCTGTAGCTGGTACACTGAGTTTTGTAATGTAATTATGAAGCTTTTAATGAGTATTATTCCTAGTTGAAGCATTTGTTCATACTAAATAATTCTGTAGCACCACTTTATTAGTTAGAAGACTCATTTTTGTGTATTATGTAGGGAATAGTGGAATAACATAAGTTGAAAAACACATATAATTTCATTAAGATAACTTATATTTCTGCATAAAATACATACATTTGCAGTCTGCTTTATAATTCAGCCTTGTAAGATAATGAATATGAATGTAAATAGTCAAAATCTCTGTAGGCTGCTTTCACAAGCTTCTAGTCTGTGTGAGAGATTAGATGAGAATTTCTAATCATTAATGAGGTTTTTGTCATGAATGTGGTAGAAATGTAAGTAATTTACATAGGCAAAATGTTAATGTAGGCACTGGTTATTAACATTTTTACAAAGTGTAATAATTACAGGTAATCTGTCTGTTACACAATGTTGTACATATAGGACACGAGTGTTATTCTAGTTAAATTACAGGCACATGTACCTTAAAAAGACATTATGTTCTCATAACACAGAGTTTCTTAATTCATATAAATATTTCAAGTATACATAGGTTCATAGGAGGTTACTAGGCTATTGACCCAAGGGTCGTTTTATGCCTAGCCTATTACACCCATTATATTTCAAGAGAAAAACTATGGTCAATGCCTAAGATTATTATTAGTAATGACTGCTCATGTCTAAGAGGGATGTGGGAGCTATTCCTGACAAGAATTTGTGGTCTGAGCATATCTTCAATATGATAGTTAATACATAAAATAAATGTTATGCATAATTAATGCTAATTATTATAAATGAATAGTTATTTAAAGGTTTTCTATTTGATATGTTTTATTATATATATTAACCTTGTTGTGTAGTTTTTTGGTTTGTTTACTAGTAATTTAACATCTTCTTAAAATGTGTAAAATATTTATTTAGAAATTTTCAGTTTATATACATAGAAGTTGTAGCAACAATGTGATTATTTGTGTTATAGTGTTGTTAGTACATAGCTTGTATGAACTGTTCATCAAGCCTGAAGTACTTTATTCCATGTTGGAGGTTAAATATGTTTTTAATTCTGAATTTTTCACATCATCCTTATTGGGTTTGTCCATAACAAGTTGTTATTTTGTTAGCGTAATGTTTAATGCACTAAATCATTTCATAGTAGCTTCTATACCTATTGTTCTAATTGATGCTAGCATATACATGCCTTTCATTAAATATGAATGGGTTAAATAACCCATTAAAGAGGGGTAGTTTTAATAAATATTTAACTCTACATAAAGCAGACATCAATTTTCTACAGGAAACTCATGTAGTGAATAAAGATTTAAATAGATTGTTGTTAAAAGATTATCCAGTTTTAATTGGCTCTCAGTTTGGTTCAAAATGAAGAGGTGTTATTCTATGGAAAAAAATGCTAGGTCTACCTAAAATAGCAGATTCCTATTTTGACAAGAATGGTATGCTGAGATTGGTAGTAATAGAAATTGATAACATATACTATACCCTTATGAATACCTATTGGATCCCTGGGATTGATTTTAAAATTGTTAAGAAATACTTACATATCATACCACTATGCTCTAAAGGAGAAATGTTGATAGCTGGTCATTTTAACTGCATCTTATCAGACAAAGACACTACAAATGTTAAACAACTCAGGCTATCTTCAGCAGTGAAACATTAAAATCATTATATTAATACAATGTATATGAGAGTTATATCCGATTTAAAACTATATGGTTCTTTAAAATATACTCACTATTCTTTTAGATTTGGAACTCAAACCAGTATTGATAAAGTATTGGTATCAGATGCATTATACTCCAAAATAGGGGAGATACCAATAGTTTCATGCTCCTTATCTGACCACAATGCTATTACATTTAAATTAACTTTAAGTCCAAACAACTGAACTTTTTGCCAAAGACTCCTAGCATATATAACTAAAATAAAAGGCTTTAATGTGTGATTATTAAAAGAGATAAATCAACTTATGGAATTTAACAATAATGATGAGGTCACTGATGTCATACTATGCAACACATTAAAAGCTTACTTATATGGTAAAGTAAAGAACTGGTATATGTATAAGAAAGAAATTGGATAAAGAGTTAAATGCTCTCCAAGCTGAAATTGATAAATTAAAATTAAGCCTTAAATCCAATGATAAAGCTGTAAGCACACAGCTGAAAAATTTAAATCAGAAATACCTAGAAATCTTACATTATAAGATTTCCATTAATCTAGAAAAAAAATAAATTACAGTCATATTCAATAAACCTGAGATAGCGTAGTTGTCAGAGTCCCAGCTTTGCATGCAGGCCTTCATGGTTTTAGTACCAAGACAACAAAACAACTGTTGAAGCAACAGTATAAAACTCCAAATTCCTGGTGCAGGATAAATGATATACGGTGCAGCTCGAACAGGACAGGAAAACTTTTATTGAAAAAACACAAATCCACTGGTTAAGCGTTTTCATCTGTTCAATATACAGACTTCCTCAGAACCAAGATAGTCCATCACCAACACTGTTTATATATCCAATTTGGCACCAAAATTTTAAATAGCCTTGAAAAGCCTTCAAGAAACATGTAGTCTACTATTCCTCACATACACAAAGCTAATGCAAAACATTTATCTAAAACATTTATCTAAAACACTTAATTCAGATGCTTGTAAGCTATATAAATTAAATGAAAAACATACTTATAAAGATGTATATATATATATATATATATATATATATATATATATATATATATATATAATAAATTGCTGATATATAGTGTATAAATATATAAATATAATGGATGCTCTGAAGAATTCACATAACAATTGATTCTGTATGATATTAAAATTCAATATAATTTGGACTTGAATGTTATATAATAAATAATAAATAATTAATTAATATATGTATACATATGTAGTAAAAAAGTCTAAAAGATGTATATCATATTAAAAATCATGTTTAAAAATATAAAACAACTGAACTGATATATTGGTTGTACTAAAATATTGGTTGTACTACCTACCTCTATGCTAAAAGATGTCAGAGGCTATGTGAGACAACAATGGGGTAACAAGTATTTACCATTGTTAGGCACGTCAAGCGAAAGTGGCAAGGTTATTGATAGGAAGGACACTACATTAGAAACTTTTAGTAGAGTGTGTGTAATTATGTATACACCATATGCTAATCATGTGAAAGAAATACTAATTAGACACTGGGATTTGATTACAATTACAGAAAGTATAGGTATTACATTAGGCAAATATCCCATATGTGTATTTAAAACAGCCCCCAATATTAAAAAGTTACTTGAGAAGACAACACACATATACGCAAAATATAAGTCTAGTTCTAAGGGAACTTTGAAATGTGGCTCTTGTAGCCAATGTAAATATATTAATGAAGTGGTGCGATTCAAGTTGGAGAATATTAATAAGACACATATAAAAAGTAAGGTAGGAAATTGTAATACTAGACAAGTAGTATATCTTGCAAAATGTGTTGTATGCTCAGCATTCTACATAGGTAAGATGGAGAGGAATTTTAAAAAAAGAATATATGAACATTATTATAAGATTCAGACTAAAGATATGAAGAATGCTTTGTACAAACATATATTTAGCAAAGGGAATCAACACCACTTCAAATTTTCTATTTTAGAACATATTGATAGTAATGTATGTGGGGGTAATTGGAAAGTGTATTTAGCTATGTTGGAAAGTAAGTGGCAGATATTCACAGATGCCACTACTTTTCCAGGCATTAATGATAGTATTAGTATGAAACCATTTCTGATTCTTGACTAATTATGTGGTTGTTTTGTTATTTTTAGTACAACCAATATATCAGTTCAATTGTTTTATATTTTTAAACATGATTTTTAATATGATATACATCTTTTAGACTTTTTTACTACATATGTATACATATATTAATTAATTATTTATTATTTATTATATAACATTCAAGTCCAAATTATATTGAATTTTAATATCATATAGAATCAATTGTTATGTGAATTTTTCAGAGCATCCATTATATTTATATATTTATACATTATATATATCAGCAATTTATTCTATATATATATATATATATATATATATATATATATATATATATATATACATCTTTATAGGTACATTTTTAATTTAATTTATATAGCTTACAAGCATCTGAATTAAGTGTTTTAGATAAATGTTTTAGATAAATGTTTTGCATTAGCTTTGTGTATGTGAGGAATAGTAGAATACATGTTTCTTTAAGGCTTTTCAAGGCTATTTAAAATTTTGGCACCAAATTGGATATATAAACAGTGTTGGTGATGGACTATCTTGGTTCCGAGGAAGTCTGTATATTGAACAGATGGAAGCACTTAACCAGTGGATTTGTGTTTTTTCAATAAAAGTTTTCCTGTCCTGTTCAAGCTGCACCGTATATCATTTATCCTGCACCAGGAATTTGGAGTTTTAGTACCAAGACAGGCACTTTACTTTTGGGCTAGGCTTGTAAAGGCTCCAGGGCCATTAGCCTAGTTCACACCTATGAACCTATAAACCAAAAGTCTTCATAGAATAGGTATTAGATTGAAAAACATAACTCAAATAAACCATATCAAAGAGAATGTTTATAAAGAAGGGAATAAGACTATTAAAGCTACGGATCTGAAAGATACATTAAAATGATTTAGTAAATATTATGAAGAAATTAATAAAACAAAGTCAAACCTGAGTAAAAGAAAACATACATAATAAACTATCAAAATAACAGAATAGCAAGATCTTTTTCCTTTAAGGAATTAAAAGACCAATTTAAAAATGTTGAAATTAATAAAGCACCAGGTATGGATAGGATAACTCCTGAGATATATAAACTTTTACCCAATGATATTTTAAAATTGTATTAAATGCTTTTGAAGAAGTTAAGAGTGCATCTAATATTCCCCATTCATGGAGATATTCTCCTATTACATCCATTTTAAAATCAGAGAAGGACCCTGCTCTATGTTCTTCTTATTGAATTATGCCACTTTCAAATGTAGACTACCAGATTTTCATATCTATATTAGCAAAAAAGATTAAATTAAATTCTCACTGGTCTAGTACATTTTATTTATTTTTTATTTATTTAACATTTGTTTACCGAGATGGTCCGACTGGACAACAGTGTTCATTTTCAGTGGATGCCCGAGGAGAAAATTTCTAGCAAAGTGCATTTTTACTAATACATGTCTAGTACAATGCATGAAGATCAGGCAAGCTTCATAGTTAATAGGAAAGTTCAAGATAATATAATGTCTCTTTTCTTTGATATGGCAAACAAAAATAAAAAAAGAGTTATCAATAATAAGCTTAGAGATAGATAAAGCTTTTGACTCTGTGAATTGGTTGTACTTGTTTAAAGTACTAAATGAATATAACTTTTCCACTGATTTCATAAAGCTAATTAAAAAGCTTTACGATAACTCAATTAGTTTTGTCAAAATAGGCTCCTGTATATATACGCTTTTGATATCTTAAAAGGTACTAAACGGGGATGCTCTTTATCCCCTTCGCTATTTGCACTTATTATAGAGCTGTTTGCTAACTACATAAGATCTAAAATAAACATTAAAGGTTTGAAAATAAATGCATTTTTTTCTTCTTAAATTCAACTTTTTGCTTACGACATTCTGCTCAATAATGGTAATATTGAACTCTCATTTGATCATTGTGTTAGCTCTATGGGCTATTTTGAAAATATTTAAGGTCTGAAATTTAATCACAATAAAACAAAAAAATTGCTTCTAAACAAAGGGATGACCACTAAGTTAAACTCTTACAAAAAATTTGGCTGTGACAATTTACAGTTAAAACACTTAGGAATTACTATTGAGACCAATAAAAAAAATTTAGTTAACTACCAAAACCAAAAGTTCTTATGGTATCACAAAAAAAAACAAGAATCTCCTTAGACTGGTGCATTAAAAGTTGGGAGGAGGGAGGCATTTATTTCCCCAATATTGACTTATATTCTAAATCTGTAATTATTAAAGTAATACTCCAGAGGCTTAACTCCTCTCATGCTTCCTGTTGGAAATCAATACACAAAACTATACTAATAGATAATAACAAATATATAATAGAAACCTATACATATTTGGACAGCAATACCTTTTGGAGGGTTTTAAAAGACTACATATTAAATGAAAAACACAAGTTTACTCTCTACCCTTTCATAAATCAAATTATATTAATATTCAAGACAGGTTCAGGCACCTAGACAGTGAAACATTTCCCTGTGGTACATTTGACTGGGGACACATGGCTGAAATGACATTCAGCTGCAGAGAACTATGACTGCTTGCAAATTCCCTGTGGGCAAAGAGAAGAATGTGTTGCCATGCCCACAACTTCAATAACCAAATGCACAAGGGGGAAACAATGTCCATGGTCCCCAAGGGAACATGAGACAGCAGGCAGTATGGCAGGCATTAACAGCAGGCTGGCCAGAGGGCATGTCAGTGGCAGTAAAAATGCAGTGCACAATGGGCACTGCCTTTATAATAGGTGTGTGTGGACCACTACCCAATTCACAGTGTCTAGGAAACATTACTTAAAACACATACTGGAGCATAAATGTGACTACAGTAGCCTGCAGGATTTCCTTCATGCTGTAGCACACTTCTACATGTTGTAGTTACATATATACTGCACACTGAGCACAACACTCATTACTTCTTCTGTTCCTATGCATTTGGTTATTAAAGCTGTAGGCATGGCAGTGTGTGCTTCTCTTTGCCCACAGGAAATTTGGAAACAGCTATATTTTGCTGCAGCTAAATGTCACTTCAGCCATGTGTCCCCAGTTAAATGTACCACAGGGAAATGTCTCGCTGCCCAGGCACCTGAACCCATTCAAGAGATTTATGAATTTGAATTATCTAATCAAAGGTCTAGTAATAATATTATTTCCTATAGCTTTCACAAATGGATGCTTAATATCTTTTAATACAAGGAAAACGTTTGACTTAAAGAATAGTAATTTAATTTATTGACATCAGTTTCTGAATGGGAATAAAATACGCTCAGTTGATTATCTGATTGACAGATACAGTATGGAAAATAGTAGTTGATTAGATATATAAATGTAAGGAATATATTCAAGACAAAACTAAAATAACATTAGGCATACAAACTAAAAATATTCCAAAAATCCTAGACGTCTTTTCCAATATAAATAATAATCCATCTAAAGTTAAGTCATACTTGTCAATCTTATATAAGATTATTAGAATTTAATTTGTTCCCCCTGAATTGTCATACTGGAATTATTTAACAAAAATAAATAAAGACAAATTTTCTGAGGAAAGTAAGAAATAATCCTTAAAACCTGCAGGAAAATCAACTTCCCATGTATACTGGAAGATTTATACATGGAAATTTTTACAAAGGGTGTTTCTAACACCCTGCAACATTGCTGTTATATATAAATCAGAAAAAATAAAATGCTGGGGATGCATTGAAGCCATTGATGCAGATTGTGTTCATATGATCATACATTGTGGTCAGATAATTGTACTATTACAGAGTCCTTAATTTTGTTCAATGCCCCAATCCCAGACATAATTCCAGTATTGCAAATACATTTTGTTTGTTCTGTCCCAGCAATTGCTAGAAAAGTTATAACTAAAACCTGGAAATGCAAAACTACTCTCTCTTTTACTAGTGAATTAATCTGTCTAGCCAAATCTGTTTGTAAAAATGAATTATCGACCATAGAATAAGAACTAGCAATGTAACTCATCAATAGGGCCTATGTTAAATTATCGAACGCTTAAAAAAGTGAACAATGATTTATCAAACCCATGTAAGCAAAAGCTTACAATCTCAAATGCTTAGAACAGTGATTTTTTTCCAAGGGAATGATCAGATGACATGATGAAGTCCACATTCTGGCGTGGATGAAAGCGCTAAATCCTATCATTTTTTTGTTTTAATAAAGTGTGTTCTGAAATGCTTATTTCAAAGCAGAGGGACATTGCACTTGAGTTTAGTGTTGCTCAAATTTTTTTGAGTATTTGATACTATTTATAGCACATATTTTAAGACTGAGTGACTTTGAAAGAGCACTAACCTTCCTATTGGTATGCTCCTGGAATATTCTCAAAAAGAAGGTATTTCATGATCTTGAAAAGAAGATGTAGATTCCCCCTCCCAGGAAGCAGGATGTTAACAAGCTTCTGAGACTTGAGGGACATGGGTTGCCAAACCAATGTATCATTTTACTGAAAAGCTTTGAACACTCTACAGCTGAACTAGGCATTTAGTCATGAGAGTATAAAAGAGGATAATATATTTTATGTCAAACTGAGCAAGTGAGATGTACATTGGCATTATGACTTCCTTGAAATGGCTAGTAACACCCTTGACTTTGACTATCATATGGGTGACAGTGAAGTTATATTTTGGGAAGAGGGTTGGCAAGTCCAGTGCAAGATGTCTACAGTTTGTGTCTATGTATACTCTACAAATACCTGCCAGCATATATTAAGTAATATGTTGTCCAAGAATCAAAATTCAATATTGAAGCTGAGTACATGATGTTAAGTGGATGATGCCGCAAATGCCTGAGTTTAGAGTCAGCAGAGAAAAAATGATTAAACTTTTCAAAATGATAAATGACCCTACAGTCAAAATAGTGTGTCAGTGGAACACTATGGCCTACATGTTAGGAGATCTGGCTGAGCTGCACGATGTGATGACTGTATTCAAGAAAATCAATACAGGATGACTGAGGTGATGCCTTGAAAGAAAGCGTGATATGGCAAAGGCAGGCAGAAATCCATTATCTGCAATGGAAAATGGAAGACAAGAAAAACTCCACTGAGAGAACTTTCACCTGCTTGGATAACCAGATATCACTGAAAGGTATAATATGGCTGACCAATTATAAGCTGCAATTCAGGGTCCATTGTGTGGAGTGGTGTGACCCTCAAAGCCATAGACCAAGGCAAGTGAACCTCAAAGTGCAGCATTTTGTGATAAAGCAGTGGCAGGTGCCCATGAATCTGATGCACAAGTGGGTAAGGACTAATCATTACAGATATACCTATACAGAAACCAGATAAAGGCATTTGATGAGTCTTAAGACAGGCAGAAGGTGTAATCTGCTCAGTAATCAAAATCTGCTGGTGGTGTTTTGTAGAAGGGCTTATTGGTTGTTGAACATGTTAATGAGGACTGGCAGCTATGTAAGGGGTAGATGGAACTTTGGCAGCAGCAAGTGATAAAACAAGTGCCATGGGATCAAGAAATGGGTACCATTATGAAGTGAATCCAAGTTATTATTCCCAGGTAAATATCCCACCAAGATGTTGATGTTTTCTGAGAAGAGGAGGTGTGAGGGCCTGAAATAGAAGATATGATTGGCTGTTACCTAAAAAGTGGTAGTGGAGTGAAAAGTCTGCCAGAAAATGAGTGTCATGACCTCATTTTATCAAACGATACAGTAAAAGAAATAGAAGCAGTAGGTTGGAGTGAGGGTCAGAAATGCAGTAGAAAGCTGACTAGCTCCTGTGTATACAAAGGATCATCATTGAAGAAAATGAATGACAGAAAAATAATTGGTGGCTGATACTGTGCCTGACAGATGTGGATGCAAGTAGGAGTTGTTTTAGACCAGTGAGGTCAAGGGTAACAGATAAAAAGCCAAAGACAAGAAAGAACAGCACTGAGGTGGGAAATACTATTCATAATTTTCTGTTTTCCTCTGACCTTGCTTTATTATGTGTTGTCAGGTGCATACTGAGCAAACTCATAAGAATTAGGGGTGAGGAATGAGGTGTGCCAAATAGGCTGAGAAAGAAATGGCTGAAAAGGCCTTCTGTCTTACAATAACAGCTGTGAATGCTAACCAAGAGAAGTCAATTTCTTGTGTTGGTAAATGCTGCTGATGGAAACTTCTCTGAGAAAGAAATTGTGCAATCTAGTTGAAGTAAGGACACTTGCATTTGGGTGGTTGAATGGATGGATGGACATTGTTTTCTGAGGAAAACTGGCACTGTTGACCTCTTGGATTCTTAAAAGTTTTATTGTGATTGTTTCTGATATTTCTCATCTTCACAGTATACTCAGGTCTTCACAGTGGCAAAACGTTGATGGAATTTATTTTTCTTTTGCCTTTTGCATCTGTTTTACTCAGTCCATAAATATGACTTATGTGTTTCTCAGTGCACAAAGTGTTAAAACATTTTGATTGATAACACTTGATGTGTTTCGCTAATTTAAGTTTAAGAAAGGGGGTATTCCTCTTATTTGTTGTTGTTCTTATTCCTAACATAATAAATGTCTCTCATATCTAATATGTTAATTATTTAACAGATGACTAGCAAATTAATGCAGCAGCAAGTTGTGAATAAAAATGGCGGAGGGGTGAAGGAGAGGAAGGAAATAAGGTGTTTAGTTTTTACATCTTCATAATGTCTTAGTTTCATAAGTTCTTACTAAACTTATGACCAAGGATATGATCAAAAAGCTACACCATGTTACCCAGTACCCATTGGGTAGATTTTGCCCATATATCCCATGTGAAAATTTGTAATCACCCATGCATTCATACAGACTGGTTCTAAAGGTTGCTAGGGAAGTATTTTGTTTGACATATAAGGGCAGCCTAGTCTGCAAATGGGGAATATGTGAAGTTAGTTATCTATTATACCATCTGATGTTGATGTGGTAGTGTACGTTTGGATCTTTAGAGTGATATTTACTTTATGGTTACTTCAGTTTAGGTGAAGTCATTCAAAGAGTGCAGGATCAACCACAGCACAGAAATCTCAGCAGAAATCATCCCTCATGAGTTTATATGACACTGATTAGAGGGATATGACAGTTAATCTCTTTGAGAAGCCCAAGGGTATGAAGACCACAGATCTTTTAGGGGGAGAAACATTGAGGTCTCTCAAGCTGGTTTAGGTACTTAGTAAGGTATAAGCAAAATGTGTGTTTGGGGGGGGGTGTTCAGTGATGAAGCTAATGGGATGGAATATTTATTTATTTACTGACATTTGATTAATGGGAAAGTCCAATTGAGTTGGAGCCCATTTCAGCATAGGCCCATGCGAAAAGCTCCAAAGTATTACAAAACATTTTAAGAACAATAATTTTACAGTCTCTAAATATAATACAAAATATAACTACAGTTTAAATAATGTTACCAAATTAGACGTAATATGAAAAGATTGGATAAGAATAGATACAAGTCATATGACAGCGATTTAACAGTTAGAGACATTTTAGCCAGTTTATAGAGAAATTTAAAGTAAGTTAATATAATACAGACAGGATTTGCAATACAAAGTGAGAGAAAAACAGGCTTATGGTATATTCAGAGAGAACACCAGGGGAAAGAAATTGATAAGCATAAGGAAGTGAGTGAATAAGGGAGAGTAGGGAGATGTAAGGTACAAATAGGAATTTGTTCACATTTAGGGATATAGTTTATCCTGGTATTAAGCAAGAACAGGGCCAGCTTTTTGCTAGGAAGTCTTTCAGAATGGTTTTAAAGGATAGGAGGAAGGGTGTAGAACTGATGGATCGAGATAAGGAGTTCCAGGCCTTAGCAACAGGGTATGAGTAGAGACAATGCCCGGCATATTTGTTAGGTTTGTTGACATAAAGAAGTTTTTGGTCACTGGATCATGATGACCAACTGGGAACATAGATGTGTAGAATATTATTATTATGAATGAAATGAGACTATAACTTCTTTAGCCTTGCAAAGATACCACAAAGTATAAGTTATGAGAAGTAGAATGGCTGTCTAACCACACTAGCGATATAATGGCCAAATGAGAATCAGTTATCAACAATGGAGCTCAATTCCTGTTAATACTGTGTCAGATTTAAGTAGAACATTAAGGCATGACAAACAAAAGTAATACCGGACTTATCAAAGGCAACAGTACTGCATTTCTTCTTATTGAGATTAGCCCATGACTAATACACAAAGCATTCATTTGATCTAGTCCTTGTCTGAGAATTTGAGTATCGCAATGGGATTTTAATAGCTGCTTCCAGTTTACAGTCATCAACAGACTTGGTTAGTGATTGTCTATTAATATAAATTTATATGACACAGAAATATACAGTATACCAAAGATGTAGGGACACAATACAGAGCCATCTGGCACACTGCTGGTTATGATTTATACCAAATACCACTGATCTTAACAGTATGGACTTTGTCAAATAACCAGTTACCAGTTCAATGAGCCATGTATGGGTTATTGCTGATTTGGAAGAATTTATCAATAACCCCAGCATAGGGAATAGTGTCAAAGGCCTTGGCTAGGTCCAAATTGATGGCAGCGACTATATGACCCTTATCAATGGCCTCAGTAACCATTTCAAAAAATCTCAACCAGGCTAAGCAGGCATGACCTGCCTTTTACAAAGCCAAACTGGTATGGATCCAGGGATATGCATTCCATAGGTTTTGCAAGGAATTCTAGAAAGTCTAACAGGCAAATAATTCCTAGGGTCATTTGAAAGACCACCTTTTTGCAACAGCACAGCAGCTGTTCACCTTACATCGCAGATGAAACCAGTGGATAGACTCAGGGTTAAAGAGTTGATGGAGGGGTTTTACAACATGTGTCTTCTCACATTCAATGATAGTACTGAGATCCATAGAACTGTTATTCTAACTTTGGAATATGCCAAAAGGAGTTATTACAGAGTAATTTTCAGAAGGGAGGTGTGACAGGGTAATAGAGGAGCAGATGGCAGAGTAAGTAGCATGAAGCCAGAAGATTATTTGTCTGCAAAAAATATTAGCAATGTCCTTGGGTCAATAAAGTGTTATTAGAGACAAGTTCAGTGCAGAATTACAGTTTACTTCTAAGCTTCCTAATATAGCTAATGAAAGCCTTATGGTTTTCTTTTGAATTAGTTACAACCTCAAGTACATAACTAGCCTTTCATT
This sequence comes from Protopterus annectens, assembly GCF_019279795.1. Lineage (NCBI taxonomy): Eukaryota > Metazoa > Chordata > Ceratodontiformes > Protopteridae > Protopterus > Protopterus annectens. The sequence continues at coordinate 1,963,721,650 of NC_056735.1, forward strand.
TATTAATGCTAAGTTTGAGTGTCTTACCTACCATTTTTAAATACCATAATCCCACACACACACACACACACACACACACATATATATATATATATATATATGTGTGTGTGTATCCATGTGTCTGTGTGTGTGTGTGTGTGTGTGTGTGTGTGTGTGTGTGTGTGTGTGTGTGTATAAAATCATTATTATTATTGTCTATTTATACATCCTTTGTCAACTGGGTTAGTCCTACTAAACTAGTAACATCTTCATCTTTCAGGTGAGACTTTTTTTTATCAAATATCTTTTTATTGAAAACTTGTCTGTTATAAAAACAAAACAAAAAGATTAACAAGACAATTACATGTGGTACAGTTGATGTTACATTGTACAGTCATAAACATGTAATGATAGTTATTGCCCATTATGCTAATAACATTCATATTTTGTAGAAAACCATAGTATTATCACACTGATATAATTAAATTATAAGTTTGTCTAAAAGTTTTTCATATGGCATATTTATTATACCAACTTTACTACTGTGAGCTATAATATATGCATAACATCAACCTATAATAAGATAACATTCTACTCTACTAAAAAAAACTTATATACATATATACATATATGTCACCTTACTTATTTTGGTTGCTAATCTCAACAGACTGCTGTGCTTACATTTCTTATGTACATAGTATTTACATACTATTTATGACAAGATATCAATTAATGTATTACAGTACCTTTATTAGCAGGTTTGGTTCCAGCAGTAATGTTTACTATGCTTAAAATACATAGACTATACCAGACTATTAAGAGAGTATTTTAGTTAATGTTTTACAGTACTCTTGATAATATATTTGATTTTTGTCTGACTTTTTGTATATAGTTTTGTGGCTAATATGTGTTTTTTTCTACACTTTTGTATTCTAACCAGGTTAATTTTGATATGTCACTCCAGTTTTTTGCTATATAAGCTTTCATCAGAGTGCAAAGTGTTATTATGATATGTTTAGATAACTTGTTAATATTACCCTTAAATAAATGGAGTATAGCTGTTTGCCATGAGAGTGTAAATTTTGAGTATCCTGATTTCTCTAATAGAATTCTAAGTGAACACCATAGGTTATATACTGTTTAACAGCTCCAGAATATTTGGGCAAAAGGGACAATATGGTGACTTGGATGGGTTAAATTTGTTAAGATGTACAGGCGTGAAGTATGCATTGTTAAAAATCATGAGTTGTGTATATATTAACTTTTTATATGGTGTCAGTTTCATAGTGTTTTTGATAGATACTTCCTTTTGGTTATCTGTTATGGTGTTTTCCTTCCTATCCCAAAATTTTGAAAAGATTATAGTGTTTTGGTATTTAATACTTGCTATCAATTTATAAGTGTTTGATATCATTTTCTTTTTACTTAATAGCATTTTTATAATTTGTTGTGCTAATTTGACTTAGTTATCTGCGGTGGTGCAGTGGTAGCATTGTTGCCTCACAGCAAGAAGTTCTCCCATTCGATTCTCAGCTGGAGTGCGGGGAGTGCCTTCTGTGTGGAGTCTGCATGTCTTCCCTGTGGTTGAGTGGGCGTTCAAAAGACATGCATAAATGGGCGTGCCTTCGTTGAAGGTTGAACGTCGAGCTGGCACCTCGCTGTTCATGAAAATCTACTGCCAATCATTAGTGGACCGGAGTTACGCTGTGGCAACCCCTAACCGGGAAAAGCCGAAAGACAAACAAGTTGTGCTAACTTGACTTCTTGCTGGACTACTTTGATATCTTTGTTTAGAATATTTATGATTTGTTTAATTATCAGGTTATACTTTTTACTGACTTTGACTAAGCTTGTGATATCTTCCAATGAAAGATTTCTTAGCTGATAAAAATCCCAAACTGTATAATTTTTTATTAAAGTAAAGTTGTCCAGATTTATCATATTGTTTGCTAGTTTTATATCTGGATTATTGTGAATTGGTTGCAGGAGAGTAATTGTATCTTTTAAGTTTACTGAAATCAGTAGTTTTTTAAAAATTTCAGAGTTGTTAATTAATATTGGATGAATTTTTATTGTTTTAAGAGTTTCCTGTTTTATAAAGGGAATCAATTTTGGATTGATTTTATACTGTGTTATGTCCCTATATAGTAATATGATCCATAATGGATACCATGTATTCCCTACTGGGTCATAATTCGCTATCTGTACGATATGGCTTGCATTGATAATTTCATAGTATAACTGAAAGTCAGGAAGGCCTAGGCCACCTTTTTCTTTTGTGGGTATTAGCTTATCATAGCTAATTTTTGTACACTTTGGGTACCATATGAATTTTGCCAGACTAACTTTCATTTTGTTGAAGAAAGTAACTTGTATTTTTATAAAAATGGCATTGAGACAATATAAAATTTTAGGCAGAATGTTCATTTTTATAACTGAGGCTTTTGATAAGGTAGATAGTTTAAGCTTTTCTCATTTATTCATACTCTCAACTATATCGTACCATGTTTTACCAATATTGTTAGTGAACAATTCTGCTTGTACATGACTAAAATTTATACCCAAATATTTCAGAGTGTATTGCACTTTGATCTTAGTCTTCGGAAAGTAAAATTCTTTATGTCCTTTTGGATTAATTGGATATATGATTGATTTCCTGGGATTAATCTCATAGCTGGATACCATGGAAAAAGTATCTATAGACGATATTATTTTATTTAAATCAGTATTTGGATATTGAAAGTAGATATTAAGATCATCCGCAAATGCTGTGTATTTAATTTGGATGTTGGAGACATAGATAAGATGATGGTATGTTCTCTGAGTAATTTGCAGTAGTAGTGTTTCTATATACAAACAAATATGGCAAAAGTGGGCAACCTTGTCTTGTTCCATTAACTATTTGTATTGGTTTAGAAGTTTTCTTATTAATATAAAGTGTAGTAGCTGCTTTAGTATATAATGTTTTGATCATTTTTATACATTCCTTAGGGAATCCAAATTTATACAGTATAAAAAGTAAAAAATTCTGATTTACTCTGTCAAAGCCTTTTGTTGCATCGACAGATAATGCATATTTCGGGGATTTGTCCTTAGCACATAAATGGGTTAGAGCATCTATAGTTAATGTGTTATCCTTAACTTGTCTATGACTCATAAAACCTAGTTGTTCCGGTGATATTATGACTGGAGCTACCTTTTGTATTCTTTGAGCTATAATCATTGAGAAAATCTTAATATCCAGATTAATCAAAGCTATAGGTCTATAATTATTTGGGTTTGTGGGATTTGTATTTGGTTTTGGAATAAGCACAGTTTTTAAGTTGTTTATATATAGGTCTGATATCCCAACTTGTATAATATAGTTGTATAGTTTTAAAAGTATTGGTGTGACTTGAGACTTAAAGTGTTTATAGAATTCTGCTACATATCCATCAGGGCCAGGAGGTTTTCCAGGTTTTATTTTATCAATAGCCCTACTAATTTCCTCTTCTGTTATTAAGTTTTTAAGGTTTTTGGTTTGGGATTCATTAACCTTGGGAAATTCTAAGTTATTTGCGAAGGACTGAAATAGGTTCTCATTAATAAACTCTTGTGGGCCATATATGTTTTGAAATATTTCTTCAAAAACCCCAATTATTTCAATATCAGATCTATACGTCTTGTCTTTATATTTTATTTCTTGTATTTTACAATGGGGGTTCTTTATGTTGATAATTCTTGCTAACATTTTTGAAGGTGTTTGCGCCCATTCTGCATATTTATGTAGTATTCTGAGTTCTGTAAATGAGAATTGTTGTGTTATAATCTCATTTAATTGTTTCTGTAAGCTTGCTATTGCTTCTCAATAGTAGGATTACTGTTTTTTGTAGCTCAGTTTCAAGCAGTCTTAGCTTGTTTTCTAATTGCTCTATATTTTCTCTTCTTTGTTTTTTAAATATGATGCCTTTTGGATGAAAGTACCCCTAGCCATAACTTTAAAGGCTGCCCACTGAATGTCCAGAGGAATCTCGCCCCTTAAAAAATCTTCATTTAATTGCATTACAGATTTAATAATCTCTTGTTCTACCTCTTTATTTTTCAGCAAATTTGTATTTAATGTCCAGTTTGCTGTATTGTGTATTTCATACCCCACCTTGTTATGTGTTATTTTTAGATTTATTTTCGAGTGATCTGATAAAGATCTAGGTTCTGTGTTATAGATCACTTCATGATGTGCCAAGCCTTGAGAAATCAAAAACATATCAATCCTAGAGCAGGTTTTATGATATGGGGAAAAATAAGTGTATCTGGTACCTTGAGTGCCTGTATTGTTTAGTTCACATGGATCTATTAAGTTGAAGTCTTCAATTAGTTCTGATAGGAATGTTGTGGCTTGGAGAGGTTGAGTATGATTTTTATTTGACCTATCTTTTAGTGGATTAATAGCTATATTCCAGTCCCCCCCCCGAATTATAATTGAGTGATTTGGATGTTTATTTAGCAAATTATATAATTCAATTAAGAAATCAAGTTGGTAGTTACATGGCCCATAAACACTACACAGTAATACAGGATTCTTGTGAGTTGGCAGTAAGGTTGTAAAATAGCACCATCTTCCTTTAACATCATAGTTATAATTAATGATATTGCCATCAAATGATTTCTTGATTATTATAGCTGTACCTCTTGCTCAAGTACTGTCTCCAGCTGCTATTATTTTCTTAATCCATTAAGAATTTTTTTCAGTACCCTTGTCCCATTGTTCCCTAGTCATGTCTCTTTCCTGTAGAAAGGTTATATCAGTTCTTGAATTATAAATGAGATGCATGACTAGTTGTTCCTTTTTAGTGTCCTGTAAACCATTTACATTCCATGAGGCTATATTAACCATTTTATGAGAATACTATTTTGTTCTATTTACATCTAAGGTGTCTATGTATTTTATTTTGAATCATTACTTTGCACACATTTTACTATGGACTGAGAAATAGATATAAGATTAAGATGACATATTCCTCTTTCAAACTTTTCTTGGTGCCTAACCACTTACTCCTAATCTCTGAAAGAGAAAAGATTATCCAATAAACAAGTAGTGTAAACAACATTCTGATATTAAAAAAACAATCCCTATCTACAGATTTAACTATAATACAATAGTTATTTTGCATTCCAAAAAAATCACACATTTCCAGGGTAGACACTCCCCAGGCAGCAACCTAACTAAAACAACTTGTTGTGCGTTCTTAACCCAAGTAGGCAGTAGGGTAGTTAATGTTTGCGCTTCTATATTCCAAGTTTCCCAGCTATTTCAGACATTAATAGCTTAGTTTTATTTATTAGCTGACTTTGCTAGTACATATACTGTTAAGTAAATATATTACAATTGTAATTTGTGCTTTCAAAACTTTTTTTTTTTCCTCAATATTACTATGTATGTGAAATTACACATACAAATGCATCTTCACAATATGCTTTACTTTGCATGCATCATGTATAAACACTACACTTTTCCTCTAGTAACTGATATTAGTTCGCAAAAAAAAAAAGATATATCATGAAAGCACATATATACATTTTGTTAACAATAATGTGCCAACCATTTCATATTATTTAATCTCTTCTTCATAAGCTGTTATTTTATCTTTTTTTATATATTTTCTTATTTTTTTTCTTCCTATTCCCTTTTCTTCCCTGCAAGGATCTTTTAAATCATAGCTTCTTACACAGTTCTTACTTAATACTGCTTCCATACTTTGTATCTGCTAGATTGTTAGTGCTTCAGAATTATTTTGGAATCAAGACTGTATTTAAGAGCTTATATGTATTAAGATACAAAGATCTCAGTACCTCTGTGGAATTTAAGCCATGTAAAGGTCTTATTCTTGAAGAAAAAAGCAGTTTATCGATTTACAGCCTTGCAGCTTGATTTTACTTCCTGGTTTTCGATGTATACGAGCTGTGGAAGATATAGCTTCGCTTTTACCTTGTATTTGCTTCTTTTTGTGATTTTTAGGCTACCATAGCCTGGATTTTGGCTCTGACATCACTGATGCCTTATTTACATTTTTGGCGCAAATTCAAAGGTCACGGGATGCTTGCTGTGACTCAGCTTCCTGGAAAAACAGCTTTTAGAATGTTGAAATGGAAAATAAAGCTTTTAAAGTATTGTTCTTGTATTTTAAGGTAAGGTTACATCAGAAACTACTAAAATAATGTTTAAAACAATAGTGACATCATTATTTCATCGGAATTAAGTGCTTTTCCCTTGTTATTTTGGAGGGATTTCATTAAATACTTTCAAGAAGGTTGAGTTTGCTTCATCTTTGTTTTTTTTTTTTATTTGGCATGCAGAACCTTTAAATTGGAAATGCAGTGAAGCAGGATACTTCATTTGGAACTTTATTTTGTTCTTTATCAAATATGCACAAAACGGTGAAAGAATTCATCTCTGTTGTTTGATTATTAATGGCAGCTCTTGTGCAACTGTTATTATATTTCCTTTCCACATGATTTTTTTTATTTTGCCTGCTTGTAAAACCATGTTGGCATGAGCTGCATTCAGTAATCTCACATATACTTGTCTTGGAGCATTAATTGTTTGGGATTTTCTTAGTGCTCTATGGAACCTCTCTACTACAAAGCTTTGTACTGACACATTTTTATCCAGGAATAATTCCCATATTTCTGTTATTGCAGCATGCAGGGAGGTTTGCTCATATGATTCAGGGATGCCTCCGATAAGCACATTACTTCTTCTGGACCTTGCTTCTAAGTCTATTATTTTTTGTTGCAGTTCAGATATTTTTTTCTTGTGGCAATGCTACTTTTTTATTTCCTCTACCTTGTGTTCATTTTCTAGAGCTTTCTCCTCATTTTGTCTGGATGATATTTGGTCTAAGGTATTAACAAAGGCATTCAATTTTGTATGAAAGGATTTTATTTCTTCCTGCAGAAGTAATAGAGCTAATTTAATGTCTTCCAGTAAGAGATTTTTCATTTGCCATTTCGGAAGTCTGCTTCTCTGTTTGCAGCTTTGCAGTTCTTTGTTTTTTTGTACTTACTTCTTTCTCAGGAGTGCTTACTTGTGAAAGCTTTGTTTTTGTAGTTTGCGCTACCATTGAATCCACATTACTACAATTGTATTTTTTATTTTCTTTACAGAAACTGCAGATTTTCAGTGAAGTCTGTACTGTTATATATGTTCCCTGTCAGTACATGTGGTGTCACAGATAAGTATAAAATACTGTGATTTTCTTTTTCTTTTTGCAAAATCTTCTGAAAATATGGTTTAGTATCCATTATATTGCTAGATTTCTTGATTTCTGCTGGGTTTTGAAATGTGTTTAAGCCAAGATTGGTTTAGATTTCAATTCCCAGTCAGGAGCTGTCTGTGAAGTGTGCCTCCTAGTTAGCGGCCATCTTGGAATACCTTTCAGGTGAGACTTGAGGAAGTTGGCCAGGACAAATGGAACTTCCCCTACTCTTTTCAAGGAAGGAAGTTATGCAGCAGGCCATAGTGTGGTCATGGAATCACAACAATCACAGAAACTGCAGTCAGCATTTTGCTGAGACACTAAATGTGGAATCACAGTGATCGCAGAAACTGCAGTCAGGCTTTCTGCTGAGACACTAAATGTGGAATTACAATGATCACAGAAACTGCAGTTAGACATTCTGCTGAGACAGTAAATAGGGAATCACAATGATTACAGAAACTGCAGTCAGGCATTCTGCTGAGACACTGAATGTGGATGTAATTATATTAAATGAAGATGTTTTACCCATATCAAAGTGGAAACAGATGATTGGTGATGAAGAAGAAGAAAAAAAAAACAGATGAGTTTTCAACAGCATCCTGGAGTCACATTATGGATAAACTTGAAGTAAAGGACTCTAAGAATACTGCACCTAAGAAGCAAGAAGCATTCACAGATAATAAAGAGACTGCTTGTTTTGCTGATTGGACATTTCACAAAGTAAGTTTGGTTTTGAACATATCCCAGAGTCTTTCTCATATGCTACAGATGTGGTATGGGACACTGATGTTGCTCCATTAAGGTTTAAAGCTTCAGATGTTCAAACCTTTATTCATGTAGATAAGGAAAGTTTTTGAGAGTTTACTTTTGAGACTATGGGACATGCTAAATGTGTTGTGCAAGCTTGTTTACAGAAACAAACTTATGATCCATGGACAAAATATAATTTTGAAGCTTGTTATTTAACTGTTGAAAAGAAACATTTTGTAAAGTTTCAAACTGCTGAACTAGACAGTGCTGTGTTTAAACTAGATTTTTAAAATATTTGTCAGGATGTTTATGAAATTAAAAAGTTTATAATGATAGAAATGTATGGAATGGGGCTTAAGAAGTTTGGGTGATGCTTATATCTGTTGATGGGAAAATAGAACATAGATGGGAAAACAGAATATATTCTAAGTGCTGTCATGATTGATGGCTATCATGCTTTTGTAAGGTATAATAATCAAACAAAATCATGTTTTCAATGTAGTTCTTATTCCCAATTAATACAAGTATGTCCTAAATAGAAATGCAATCAATGTGGGTAAATAGGACAATCTGAATGTAATAAAAATGCTGAAAATGTAAGACTTTCGGGCATGTCTGTCTGATTGTCCTAAACTTTAAGACATTAATGATATGTTTTTTCAGTCGTTTTATTCCCAATTAATACAAGTATGTCCTAAATAGAAATGCAATCAATGTGGGTAAATAGAACAATCTAAATGTAATAAAAATTATGAAAATGTAAGACTTTCGGGCATGTCTGTCTGATTGTCCTAAACTTTAAGACATTAATGATATGGTTTTATCAGTCCTTGATATATAAAATAAGGATGAGAACACTATTTCTACTGACAAAATAGACCAGGCATCTTCAGTCTGTGTTAACTCTGTGGAAGATACATGTGACAACCCACCACTGTACCAGTAATCAAGAGGCCTCAATCCTCACCACTGGCACCAGTGGGAGACGTATACTGGGAGGATGGCAATTATACACACAGTATTTCCAGATGCAGATCTCTACATTAAGTGCAATTTCCCTTAAGTGCACACACAGACCACAGTCAGTCAGGGGCTGGTTCCTCTACCTTTCTCCAGACTCCAAATAAGACTCCCACTGACACAGCTGTAGAGTTTAGTCCTTAGCCAGGGTTCCAAGCCAAGTTCTCCAACACTCTGTCTATCCAACCAGTGCTTCATGTCCCTGCCCAAGTAGCTGACACACACACTCTTGGAGATTTGTTCTACACAGACACACACACACACACACACACACACACACACACACACACACACACACACACACACACACACACACACTCACACACACACACACACACACACACACACACACACACACACACACACACACACACCTGGGAAAGGCTGGCACAGGTTTACTAGCTATTTCCCTTTCTGCCTAGACTATAAGGTAGTCACCACTGCCTCCAGAACCCCTTATAAGCTACTTTAAGGCCCTTAACAAAGGGTATCCAATCTTACTGTGTAATATCAATATTAATACAAATGGCAGTTTGACCAAGAGCAAGGCGGTTAGGAGTGGCCCACACAGTGTCACCAAATAAATATGCAAGTGCTCTCAAAACTTAAATATCTCTGCACAGATCAACCACAATGAAAGGTTTAAATATATTTAATAGTAAATAATAAAAGAGTAAGACAATACTAAATATAAATCCACAGTGACATCAGCATTCAAAAGCACAGAAAATATTTAAAATAACTTTGCAGGACAGTCTCAAATAACTAAAGAAAAATATCTAAACTAAGCTTCACTATATTCCTGACTGTACCTAAAAGAATTATACTATAACCTAAGAACTTACTAAGAGCAAGGCAGATGTGATGAATGGTTCTTGTCAGGTCCAAGACCAAATACTGAATGCTCTGTCTCACTAAGAAACTTTTCAGATTAATATCTCAAACATTACTGCTGCAAAGTGAAATATACCATATTTTATTGTGTAGCCTATAAAGTAATTTAATTTCAGCTATTTTCCTAAAATTTGCTGTACTGAAGTTATCCTCCTGTAGTCCAGTTTCCACTATTAAAATATATACACTTAGATAATTACAATAGTGCATGTACATTTATGTTTTCTTCCAGTAGGGCACACTGTGGCTGCATTTCAAACACAAACACTTTACAAAATACCTTTTCTACACACATGGCTGTACAAACCAGTTTGATATACACATAACATGCAGTTCTAATACAGTTGTAACATAAGCATCTTATATAAATCATGTTGATATTCACAAATGACATATAATTATTTACAAAATTCCAGACAGCTGTGCTGGCAGTATCTCCTTTCATGACAATACATATAACGATTTGTATGATAATCCTTGTTTTCCTAGATGAGGAGAGTGGAGGAGAAGAAGGAGGGACTGAAGCTCCTGAGACAAGTGATGTTACTGAAGAGAAAGCTACATCTCTCAGTAAAAAGTTAAGGAAGAGGAAATTGGGGCAAGGAGCAAAATCTAGCTGTCAGTGTTAATGTTAATAGTTTTATTAATGAAGTTATATGACTTATTATTTTAAAATGTTGCTGTGCATTGCATGTGAGTACAATTTGTCTTTCGGATATTAAATCTTTAGAAGCTGTTCAACAACAATAGAAAAATACCTTCTAGAGGCAACAGTTATTTGGACTTTTGGTAAAAAGTTAGATCCAGGTATTGTGGTTTTATTGAATGTCTTGTAAGATTTGTATACTTTTTTAGTTTTACCTGGTACAGTGCTTATATGTGATTCAAAAACTGGGATCTTAATCACAATAAGAACAGGGAAGAATTATTTTTGAAAAGTTTTCAGGTAGGAGATTAGAATTGTTACTTGGAAACACATAGAAAGTAATGTATAAATTATATTAAATTGGATCAAACTGTGTTGTGATTTTGGTTTGTGATGTAAAATTCTTGTGACTAGGATTTAGTTGGTGTGGTTTGTTTTCATTTATAGAAATGGATTATTGCCTGTGTAGTAAGTGATGATTTAATGAAGATGTTTACAATGTATGTTATGTTAATATAGTTTGATTACTTATATATGAATGTAAATTTGCCTGTGTCACAAGTGATAATTCTATAATGGTGCTTGGAAAAAACTGTCTACAAACAGAAATAGATTATTTTGCATATTCAGATGTCCTGCTGTTGTTAAATGCTTCATTAGTTAATGTGCTAAGTACTAACCACTGAGCTATAATATTTACTGTGGGAATATGGTATCTCTTCAAGAAGTTAAAGGTATAAAAAAGTTAAATCGGATTCTTGGTTGCAGGCTGCAGTTTATTTATGGAATTACCATGTAATGTTATTAGATGTTGGCCTCTTTAGCTGAGTGGTGTTGTGAGTTTAAATCTAAATATCAACACTTGTAGAACATTGCTTGCAGTATAGGGATTATGCTATACATTTTAAAAATTAACTCAAATAAAATTTTCTAAGTAAAGGGTGCAGGAGTTGTTACAACACCAAAAATACACCATTCAGGGTAATAAACAGGAAGTATCACCATTTTAAGTAAGGAGTTTAAAAGGGGTTGTTGTATGATGATTACTAAAAAGACAGACAAGGTAAGTTAGTTACAGCAGATGCAAATATTTTATTAAGAACTGAAGATCATTTCTCTGTTTACCCACTTTGTCTGTTCCCCAGAGTATTAGACTGTTCCTGCATTGACGAAATAGGAAAATCAGTTCTTGGAGAAGGACATTATGATGGCTCAATTAAATTAATTTAGTCTTATCTCTTATTAATAGTTCTACCTCTCCAGCCCTAATAGCATACTGTATGCTTTTTGTGCTAATATGTCGTTATCTGAGTAAAATGTATTGTTTTTTGATTTTCTTATGTTTTAAATCAGTGGTTAAATCATGTAATATGTTCTGCTAGTATCTCTGCAGGTATCATTAGAGTTCTTTTTACTAATACAGATTACAAGACATTTTTGTAAAACTGTGTGCATTAGGTTTAATGGTGTCTTTTTTTTAAATTGTAAAGGTCATTTCATAGGTATATAGGTGTGTACTAGGCTAATGGCCCTTGGGCCTTTACAAGCCTAGCCATAGGATTACACTGGCATAGTGCTACCCGACCTTAGTTCCCAGTGCCTCTGTCAAGTAGAACCACTGGTGTTATCCCCGGGGTGAATTTTCTGTTTCCCATCCACTCATCAAGATTTCTCTTGAAGACAGTCAGCAAGGTGCTCTGCTTGACATGTATGGGAAGTCTTTTCCATAGCATGGGCAGTCTCTTGGTTATGAACCTGTCCCCCAGCATGCTCTGTTGATTGTGGTAATGAGGTTGAGGTCTCTGGACTGTGTGGTGCAGAGGGATTGGGATTTCTTTAGATATAGCATTTCTAACAGAGCTGGGTCAGACATGGCTTTGTAAGTCAAGCAGAGATTGACTCTAAGTAGGTGATATGGGACAGAGAATAGTTGGAGTTTTTTGAGTCTGTCCACATAGGGCAAGTGTTTAAGGTCTAGGATCCTCTTTGTGATGTACTTTTGTGGCCTCTTCAGTTGTTGCAGGTGTCTAGTGAGGTACATGCCAAATGGGGCATTGTACTCGATGATTGGCCTAATGAGGGAAGAGTAGAGGGAGACAATGACCTTTTTCTTCCCGGATGCAAAACCAACTGTTGTTCTTTTATCACCAAAAGTAACTCCTAAAATGTTAGTTTTTGTTCAAACAAAGCTAATGCCTCTAAACTGTTAAAGGAAATGATAGTGTATGTATTTGCATATTAGAAAAGTTACTGATAGCATTCCAGCTGGTAATGTTGAAGGTTTATTACTTTCTTGTGATGTTTCTAAAGCTTTTTATTTTGTCAGTTATATTAGTTTATGGAATATTTTGGAATGTTTTAATATTAGTTCACAGCTTCAACTGTTTTTTTTCTTTATATTTATAATGCATCTTGGGTATGACCTTTAGTAAATGGACATTATGGTAAATGTATCAAGAGACAAAGGGAAATTAAGCAAAGATGTCCACTTTGCTGTTTTCTATATACAACCATAATGAATAATATTATTTATGAAAGTTTTATAACATTTGTTAATACAGCATATAATTTCTCACCAGGTATAACACTCACATTATTTCTTTCCTATCCTGATGATCTCACAATTGTTAAGTGAGAAAACGGTTTGCATAATGTCATTGTCACTTTACAATGATTCCTATTAGATGTTGGGTTGCATTTTAATTTAGATAAATGTGTAGGCCTTGTGACAGTGCAACAGTTTAAAGGCACTAGCTTTGTTTGAACAAAAACTAACATTTTAGAAGTTACTTTTGGTGATAAAAGAACAACAGCTGTGTGGGATGTCTAAAGTTGAGGAAAGAGTTTATCTTGAATTGCTTTCTTGTCCAAGGATACATTTTTAGGAAGATTGTATAAAGATATTTAATATTGTTTATGACTCCGAAGAAAAACGGCAGCAAACTGGATAAATGGTTCACACAGCCTTAGCATATGTAAACCAAACACAAAGACTAGGAAAGTGAACCAAACCACAGTGAAAGCTACTAACATGCATAAAATGCAAAGCATTTCATGAAATGAAATGGATTATTAGAATGAGGGCCAATAGAGGTAGTGGGTTGAATGATAAAGTGTCTATAAAACCTGTCTTAAAAGCTAGGTGAAATCGGGAATAGTTTTGATGTGCTTATTTGCCATTTTAAAGTGTTTTTAAAGTGTTTTATTAGTAGGGTATATGTATGGTAGGATGATGTATTTGTATTTCTATTGGTTGTATGTTTTGTTGGATATGAAAGCTGATTGGTTAGTTTTTATTTAGATATTAGATGGCTGTCTGTGTCTATTGTCTGATGAAGCGATATTCATTACTGTGAAAGTACTCACAATAAAACTTTTAACCTTATTGCTTTGCATTTTTATGCATTGCTTTCCGTTTTATGTATGTTACTAGCTTTCACTGTAGTTTGGTTCACTTTCCGATTCTTTGTGTTTGGTTAATATTTTTTATGTTCATTTACTTAGAATATTTTTTATGTTCACTATGAAAATTGTATATTTGTGCTTATAGAAAGATGTAACAAAATTATTATAGGAGCTTTTGTTTTATGTCTGGTGTGTGTGTGTGTGTGTGTGTGTGTGTGTGTGTGTGTGTGTGTGTGTGTGTGTGTGTGTGTGTGTGTGTGTGTGTGTGTCTGTGTATAAAATATAATATATATATATATATATATATATATATATATATATATATATATATATATATATATATATGGGTCTAGGACACATGCTCGACTAGCATATGTCCGAATCACAAAACATCGAATGCGCTTAACATCGAAAAGCACTTCCAAGTATGTGTAGTTCAAAAAAATATATACATTTCCCCTGCACCCCCCACACCCCCCTACTTTATTATTCTCACAACGAGATCGCACTACAGCAGGAAAAAGGGAATTTTCCCTTATCTGCACTTGTAGTCCGATCTACAAAACAGGTATACATACACGGAAGCGCTTGTCGATGTTAAGCCCTTTTGTGTATGTGCATTCGATGTTTTGCGATTCAGACATATGCTAGTCAAGCATCTGTCCGGATGCCATATATATATATATATATATATATATATATATATATATATATATATATATATATATATATATATATATATATATATATATATAAAAGTATACATATAGATATGTAGGTTTGTTTGTTTGTCTACATTGTTTTGTTTCTGGTGATGTTTTAAATAAGACCCCCCCTACTCTTTTTGCTAGTTGCCATGGGATCGTTTACATCTCCCTGAGGTACCATCAACTCAAGCAGATTGGACCTCAGTTTAAAGTCTCATTCAAAAGATGAATAATAAAGAAGACATCTTTTAACTACGGCGAATCTTTATTTTTTTCTATTTTAGGTGCATACCTATTATCAGTAGACAGGGAGGATACAAGAAGGCAGAGATTAGTCTTTACTAAAGGGAGGGTGACAGACAGAAAGAAACTCCTCTGGAATAGGCCACCAATTCACATCAAACAAAGTCCCTCTATGACCCTGTTTAAGCATTGCCTGTGTTACTGGATGGGAAACCATAAATTCCTGCTGGGTTTTCACCTATGACCCTCCTAGATCTCGAGTTTAGGCAAGATCCTTTTTATTGAGTTTTTTTAGTATTATATTAGGTACACACGGGTGGGTTTATAAAGACTTTTCGGTCAATAGTGCAGTAACCACCTATGAATCTATGAACCTATGAACATGTACTGAGTGGGAGTGCTTTTCTATATTCAAAGGTGGAGCACCTATCATATGTGAGAATTGAGAGTTTATAGAGGTAAAAATTAGAGTATAGGCAAATGGAAAGACATAAATGTGTTTGGTGGGGCAAATGTAAGTGAAAGTGTTTTCAAATATCAAAGTTAATGTGTTGCCTGGGTAGTTAGGGTTATAAAGTCTCCAAAGGCTTATATAACCATGGTATCTCCAAAGGCCTGCAAACTCCATCTCTTTGCAAACATCAGTAATTCATTTTTGAGCTTTTAAATGGTAGTCTAAGTGAGGGATGGAACATTCATTTAAGGAAACAGGGGCTATATTCCAGTCATCACCCACAAGCATCACCATCTCCTTTTTAAATGTATCCAGTTGACTGAAAAGGTTTGAGAAAAGGGTTGAGGTATTTTAATTGGTCCTATAAGTATCACCTCAAATTAAAGAACCGTTAGGAACTTGAAACTTTGCTAACAGCTTCTCCTTTCCCCATTTGCTATTATTTAACTACACAGCCAAACTTTTCTTGTATTAATATCAGTATACTTTGATTTGTGGCACTACGGATGCTGCACAGTTTCATGCCCTCTTTATTTCTTTTTGGCAATGTTGGTTAATAATTTGCAATTTTAGTCTCTCATATTATTATCTGGTTTGCAATTTTAGTCTCTCACATTATCATCTGGTTCGTCTGGTAATTCAGTAAAGTAAACTTTTTCTTTGAGGAGTTTAAATTTGTCACACTTATGGTGACACATCTAACAATATAAATACAAATTAAAAAAAGACATCTCTAAGTAAACAGAGCAACAGAAGGAAAGTGTCCAAACCTTTCATCATTAAATGGCAGTCCCTATTGTATTCTCACTGCCTGAAGTTTAATAGACTACTGATATGTGCATTTCACCATGTGACAAGTATTAATCACAAATCCACAAAGAATAACTCTTGCCTGTAAGGGGTGATTTAACAAGCATGTTTGCATTTGTATCATTGCATTTATTTTGCTTACTAGATCAGGTTCTGTTGAATGTTATATCCTCATGTCTTTGGAGCTGTGCATGAATGTATTTCCTGAATCACCCTGATTGAAGATTTCAGATCAATTACTGATAAGCACAAAGACACTGAAGTACAGACTTGAGGCAGTGGACTAACAGGTTTTTCAGTTTCTTGAAATTTTGGGCTAACATGAACCTTTCATCTGGAATTATAAAGTTACTGATATTAGATGCAATGGTATGCACAGAGACAGAAAAGTGTTGCCTGTCAGAAGTTTCCTTGATAGTGTGTTTGATTCCTTTGCTACATCGTCCTGACTGGCTTGTGTGGAAAGGCTTCTCAGATAATGAATACAGGCATCACCATTAATTTATCAGCATCGATGATCTTTTTGATTTAGCAGTGATTCATTTCTGATTACCCTTTGAAGAAGTAGGTATTCCATGAGCTGAATGAAGTTGACATCACATGTTCTGTAGGAATTCAATGATGAATTCAAATAAATCAAAGAAAATAATAATTTTCTGGCTAATACATCTGGATATCTTAGCTGAGTTTGAAATTCATTTGCTGAAGCAAAGCTGTTTTCATGCCACCCTTCATCTTAGCACAAGAAATCTGAACAAAGCCAAAAATAATAGGGGATAAAGGCCCAAAAATAGGGACAATTTTTAAATATTGCTCTTATAAAATCAGAAAGTTGTTAGAATAAAAGGTGCTGTATTATGCATTTTCTGGAGGATATGAAATCTGAAACTCAAATGTAAGCCATTATTTAATGAGTTCAGTTCTTCATGATTTGATGAAAAACACACATTTGTATGAGGTACAGGCCAAAACCAGAAAAATCTGGACATTCTTTAAAAATCTGGACAGTTGAGAGGTATTGTTGTCTAGTCTCCAAGAAGGCTGTTTTTTCACAAGGTGTTTTTAAGTTCGAGTCCAAATGCAAGTTACTACCTGCTATACTTTTAATTGTATGTTTAAATCTCTATGCTTATGTAAATATCTTATGCAATCATATGTTATTATCTGCTATAAGTGAATATGTAAACCACAATGCTCGTATAAATGTCTTGCATATAGCATGTTAGCAATTGTTCTGGAGCTTTTCCCCACTGAAAACAGACAGCTCTGTCCAGTCAGACCTCCCCAGTAAACAAATGTAAAATAAAATAAATAAATAGAATAAGTTCACAGAAGATCTATGAACCAAAAGTTATTTGCCTTCTCTATCAGTGTTTAATATTAGCTCATGGCTGGTAAAAATGAACAGTTGAAAGCTAAGATAGCTAGATTTATTTCCTTATCTGGTAGAAGCTCCAGGGCTCTATGAGCATGTTCAGTGGCTGCAACACATCAGTCCAGAAGGCTATGTACCTTTAGAAGAAGGTTCTGCTGGATGATGATCATGCAGGAGCCCTTGAACTCCTCCTTTATGACAAAAAGCTTGAGATCATTTGATCTGTTGTATATTCTCCAACTCATGTATGGCTTGCACAGTCAAGGCTGTACTTAGGAATCTTATGTTATTTGGCCATAATTTTTTCAGAATTCATCACTATTGAAGAGTAGGGATTGTTAATCTGCTGTGATGTGGCACAGTCAGAAGTCCTCATCATCATCTCAACCACAAACTCTGCTAGTTAGCTGGTTAACCCCCATGGTAGGTTAACAAGGCATGTACATTTAGCTTAGTGAGTGCTGTGGAAAGGTACGTGTCTGGGGAGCTTTCATAGGCACATGCAGTGGTTTGGGTTTCTTAAGGAAAGTTCTACCCCTACACACTGGTGCTTCCTTTGGTAGGCCTCTCTGCTATGGGGCATGGACTAAGAGCAATACCTTCCAAATCTACTTGCAAGCCTGGTCCAGCAGCTACTTCAAGCCCCAGCCTTTCCCACACCTGCAAAAGTAGTACCTCTCACACCAGTGTAGCACCCTCATTCATCATCCTCCCCCCTTCCAGCTCCACCAAGAGTCACAGCTGTTAATCAAACTTCGCTGTCTAGGCTGTAGCCAGTGCTTTATCACAATATGGCACACAGCTGGCACCTGACAAGGATTTGATATCCCCACTGTTGTGTGCAGACTTCAAGTTAGACATGACATTTACTATTTTGTTATCAGTAAAGTTAGAAATGTTTACTTTGATAACAGTTTTTTGTTCATTGTTTGTGTGTGTGTGTGCGTGCGTGTGTGTGTGTGTGTGTGTGTGTGTGTGTGTGTGTGTGTGTGCGTGTGCGCATGTGTGTGTGTGTGTGTGTGTGTGTGTGTGTGTGTGTGTGTGTGTGTGTGTGTGTGTGTGTGTGAGTGTGTGTGTCAGCTCATACATATGTGTGGTCCACCTGGCCTCACTCTGCAGGACCCTCTATAATACTATCCTATTCCAAAGTAAGATCAGAGATAAAAGTTTTTTTTTTTCATTCATAGAAGCCAAGAGACAGCCAGGGCTGACACATACAACCCTTTTAAATGATAGGAAGCATTATAAATAAAAAGTAAGGTGTTAAGAACATTTTTAATTAGATTTGCACCTGTTAATCAGAGATCTACTACTGTCCATCTGTTATCTTCTTTGCTGAACACTTCCACCAGCACTTGATATTAATCAAATCAGTTTTCAGTATATACCCCTGTATATTTTTTAGAGTGATTCATAAAAGCTTTTCTTGCTATAGGCCCAATATTTGCAGTTCTCACACTTATCTAAGGTCTCCCAGTATAGTGCCTTAGTTTAAAACCAACCATTTCCACCACTAGTTAACAGTACATATAACTGTCTGAAGAACTAACCATGACATGCATACTCAGTACCGTAATGCAGATCCCTAGATAGCTGTATTTTATGAGTCACTTATCAGCAGAACTACTGTCCAATTTGTATTCTTTATCATAAAATCACAATGTGTAGCTACACTGAATTATGTGCTATTTCTCTTTTTTTTATTTTAGTAACTTAACCATGTTGTTTGCTTCAATTACTCTGTTTCTGGATATTTTAGTCTAAATAGTATCAAGGCCATAACTCAAAGGGAGTCGCTATCCCAGTCTAGCAACCTGAAAAGTAAAGAAATAAATGGCATATTTGCATGCATACATACTTAAGTACTAGAAGCAAACAACAAAACATTTCACAGAGCACTATAGGACAGATGCAGCTAAGAAGGGCGAAACAAAACTCACCTTCTTCCCATTTTGGGGCTCAGTAAAACACAGTATCCTTGGTAGACCCCTCTAACTCACTTACTAAAAGAATCTCCTAACTGAAGAAGGCTACCCTGAAAACCAGTATTCACAAACTATTCACCAGAAGTCAGTCCTTCAACTGGCTAAGGTTTATATCTTAAAGTGCATTGTAATTTTATATCCTGTAAGCTGCTGACCTGGGTCTAAAGCTCTTAGCCCTGAAAACTGTACTCTGCCCCATAACCTGTAGTTTACAAACCCCTTGCAAGTGTACCAATTACAGTCTAACCCTGGCCTACAACCTAGTGTTACATTCAGTTTGAAAGTACAGCACAAATTCAGGTTTAAAAGTACAGCATAATATACACTCAATGTAAACTTGGCTTAAAGAACTTCCATAAAACTACCTAAGTATAAGGAAACACTTGCAGTCTGTAATTGCCCCACTGTGCTCACCTGCAGTTCGCTGTGCTTCCCTCCCTGCCCCCAATTCCCACCAGCTCTGAGTAGCTCTTCATTTATAGGTACCTAATCACACCCTTGCTGCAATACCCTATCAGCTTTCACCACCAATCTTTCTCCACCATGTTCCTCCTCCTATCAGCTCTCACTTACATACTCTCTCCTCCCACTCTGATTTACCTAAATTGGTCATCAGTTCCTGTACTACAGTGTCAGTCAAATAACTGATCCTAACTAACTTTCTTCTTCTCTCATAATGTTCCAGTACTATTTATCACCCATTCTGCTAGGCTCATATGTACTCACCCTGTATGAAAACCGTATACTTATTGTCTATCAATACCCTAAAGCATCCCACCTTCAGCCATGCCCATAAAAATGGGAACAACTCAGCCCCTTGCTCACTCTTTCAGTGTACCAACCCCAGCCCTAGATCAAGACAATACTACAAACTCTTACATAAACTTCTGAGGATCATTACTAAGTACAAACCCAGCCTTATACTCGGTGGTGACATTCACCCTAACCCCAGCCCATTCACCTCTGATAAATACACCCCCTCCAATTGGAACCTAAGCTATCAAATTAGAATCAGTAGACCAACAAACTCTCTCCTGGCCTGTCACCTCAATATTAGGAGCATTAATAATAAGGTACATGAACTGCATGCTCTCCTGGCTGTCCACTCCCCTGAAACACTATGTCTATCAGAGACCTGGTTAAAACCTTACACAAATGATAATGAGGTGTTACCTCCTGGGTATAATATACACAGGGTGGACCGTGTTTCCAGGAAGGGTGGGTGGGGTAGCTATACTTTACAAATCTGGGTTAAATGTGACCAGAATTGTTAACCAACCACCTCAGATCAAGAACTCTAAGATTCTTGCCAAAAGATTACAGCTTAATAAAAATAAATGCATTAACATCATCTGCATGTATATCCCCCCAGGCAACAACATAGACACACTTGAAGTCACCCTCCACTGGCTATCATGTCACTACCTCCAAGAAACTCTACTGCTTGGTGACTTTAACATAGACTGGAGCACCTGTTCCTCACAATCCTCCTCTAACCATATTAACCTGCATGCTTTCACACAAACCATAACTACCCCAACCAGACGGTAAACCCATCCAAAATGAAACCATACTCGACTGGGTTGTTGTAAATAGCAACCCCCAACTGTACACTGTGGGTACCCTCCCCCAGTGACCTAAGTGACCACCTCCTCACTTATGTCATTAAGCAAAAAGCTGTTATCCTACAAATTCCGGTAATCATGAAAGTCAGAAACAATAAAGACTTTCACCCTACCAAATTCCAACAGGAACTTATCTCCTGTAATTGGTCTATGATAAAACGCCTTCCCCTGGAGGAGGCAGTTGCATATTTCAACAATATATTTCTTGAAATCCCAGATCTACATGCTCTTGCCTGCTCAAAGTGAACAAAAGCTAAAATTGCACCATGACTTACTAAAGAGACCAGACAAAAAATCAATAGCAGAAACAAATTATGGGCCTTATGTCGCTCCAGTAAAGACCCCCATGATCATGTTAAATACAGGCAAGCTAGGAATGAAACTAAAAAATTCATTCTAACAGACAAAAAACAATACTATCATAATTTACAGACAGTTAACTGGAATAATCCTCAGAAGTTCTGGGCAGGTCTGAACAATCTACTTCCGCCTGGAAAAATATCCACCCCCATCCCCGCTGCTACCATTGATAAATTTCCTCAGGATGTCTCAGACTGCTTTAACCATTTCTTTACTGAAACAATATAAACCCTAGCTAGCCAACTACCTCCTAGCTCCCCCGGCCCTGATAATACCACCCCTCTAAACCAACCCTCATTTAGCCTCCAACCAACCCACCACACTTGCCGCTGACCAACTCCCCGCAGAGTACCTCCAAAATTCAGCTGATGCCATTGCCTATCCTATATCGATTCTAATTAATCGAACCTTAACAGAGGCAAAAATTCCGACCTTATGGAAAACAGCCTATGTAATCCCATTACATAAAGGAGGATCCTCCACGGATTTCTCCAACTATAGACCAATTGCTATACTTTCCCCACTGGCACAAATAATGGAAAAATGTGTACACAAACAACTCATGCACCACTTAATCCAAAGTCACCTCATGGCCGATACCCAACATGGATTCCGACCACACCACAGCACAACCTCAGCCCTATTGGCTTTTACCAATACCATAAACAACAACCGTAACAACAATTATATCTCTTCTACCCTCTTCTTGGATCTCTTCAAGGCATTCAATATGGTTGGTCACCAACTTTTGTTACACATCCTGAAAACCTTCTATCTAGATTCCAAAGCCTTGCTGTGGTTTAAATCCTACCTCAATGGGAGGCAGCAGGCTGTTCACTGGAAAGACAAGCTCTCTAACCTTCTACCAAACACCCTTGGAGTGGCACAAGGCTCAATATTAGGGCCTCTACTGTTTTCCATCTTTATTAATGACTTATACACTGTCATCACAAATGTCAGCTGTATCCAATACACTGATGACTCCACCCTGATTTGCTCTGCTACATCTCCTTCGGAACTGAGGTCTGCTACCCAGTCCACCTTTAATACCATAGAAAACTGGCTCTCTGAACATCACCTGTTATTAAATCCCAAAAAAAAAAAAAAAAAACTAAATGCTGTTTTTCTCACCTACACAAAGGTCTGCTGCTTTTACCTTCAACATTAGTGCGAAGGATGGCACTGTTATCTCCCCCAACCCCTCTACAAAACTACTAGGAGTCATTACTGATAATAACCTAAAATTTGACTTGCATGTCAATCAATTAGTCAAGAACATCAATAAAAATCTAGGATCACTGTATAGAATAAAAGCCTTCCTAACCCCTCCAACCAGGATTGCCATAGCCCACACCCACCTAATCTCCACACTTCTATATGCCTCCCCCCTTTTCTCTAATCTAAACAAGTCAGTCTTAAATAGATTGCCATCCTGTCACAATCACATTGTCAGGTTTGCCACTGTCCTGCCATTTAGGACACACCACTGCATTAACCTCAAACAGCTTGGGTGGCTAGAATTTCCCAGTCTAATCCAATACAACCTTCTGACTATAGCTAAAAAAATTCTCTATAATCCAGAAAATACACCATCCCTAATGAATATTGTCACCTCTCATAACAATCAGAAACTGCTTAGATCCTCAAACAAATTACTAATTCAGACAATCAAAATTAACACTGCAGCTGGGGATGCCCTCTTTGCAAACTCTGTAGGCAGAGTTTGGAATCTCCTTCCAGCCGACATTACTTCGCTCTCCTCCCTTTGCCAATTTAAAACCAAACTCAGACAACATTTGGTACTACACTGGCTTTGCCACTGTAACAAGCCTGGTTAACCCTCCTCATAAATGTATATAATATATTACTTTCTGCCTACTGTCAATGTATTCCCCTGACTTAAACCAGGGATAACTACACCTGTGAACTTGCCTATCTCATGTTTTTTCATGTATCCTCTGTAAATAACGTACCTGTAATTATGTCTACATTGTTGTATTTTTGACTCTGACTACCTTGGAGCTTTTCTTCCTGGGCCTCCCCTGAAATTGGACATGTATCCAGTTGGACTATCCCGGTCAATAAATGTAAAATAAATAAAATAAATAAATAATATTAATGAAAGAGTAAGAATACAGAGAGAGAGAATGAGGCTGGTTTATTTGTGTAAAAATGTGCCTAAATTGAGGCATTAAGAAAATGCTGCATATTTAATACAGCCAAAGTTGTGGCAATAGTGCCATAACTACAATCTTCATTAAACAGACATGGTGTTTATAAAAGGTATCATAGCAGTTACTGAAATATGCCTGCAATATATTCCATATTTTGCTTCACAGTCAGACTCAATATACAGCTAAAGGTCAATATGAATGATACAGATGCCTGTTGTCATCATGCTACAGTAATCTAGATGGGAAAAATGCTACTTTGTTTCATTTGTCACAATAGTATTTAGATTACTTATTTTTTCAATGTAGCAACCTGTATAATCAGCATAATTCTGTATGGTCTGTAAGCTGCTAACCTTTCTGTTTTACACTATCTGTAATAAGAAGTGATTTACCATATGTACAGGATTTTGATTGGGTCACCAATCATATCCAGGATGTTATGTGTTCCAGACATAAATGTCCATAAACTCACTTCAAGAGCGAGGCTGAAGAGGGGAATCTTGACATCCATGTTGAGAATGTATAACTTCCCTGGTTATGAATGGAAAGACCCAATGATAATTCGTTGTAGTGCATGGAGATTTACCTACTCCCATGTGCTACAAAAGTTAGGAAAAAAATGTGTGTGTAGTAGCAGTAAGTATTTCACAGCTTACAGACCATAACACACTAACCATTGCCATACAGAGAATGGCCACTGAAGGAGAGTACCAGGAAGACAGTAAACACTTTCTTCAGTCTTAAAATAAATAAAAATAAAATGAAGAGTTTGAGTTGATTTAATGGCTTCCCACAGATGTTCTATTGTGTCCAGTAAGTACTGTTAAGCATGGCCCTAGTGGGTTGCTTAACATACCTGTTTTTTCACCAATTTCAGAGAGTAATCGTGGCATTCCATGCACTACAATGGCTTGCCGGTCTCACACAGGGACTTATTTCAACAGTAATGTCTTTTTTTTAGGAATGTGCACTAGCTGTTGAATACTGCTGATCTTCTTCTTTCAGCTTTTTCCCAGTTAGGGGTCGCCACAGCGGATCATCTTTCCACTCATGATTGGCAGTGGAGTTTTATGGTGTTGAGTTGCCAGCCCAGTGCCCAACCTTCCACAGAAGGCACACACATGCACGCACTCACACCTAGGACCGATTTAGAGTATCCAATCCACCTACAGCATGTCTTTGGGATGTGGGAGGAAACTGGAGCACCTGGGGAAACCCACACAACCACAGGCAGGACATGGAGACTCCACACAGAAGGCACCCCAGCCAAGGATCGAACCAGAGAGCCTCTTGCTGTGAGGTGGCAACACTAACCACTGCACTACTGACTGAATACTGCTGATGTGCTACAAAAATTATATTTTCAGAAATGCGTTTGTCCTGTTGACTACCATAATACATTCAAGGCATTTTGGTTCCACACAACTGAAGTAGTTCTGCTCAGTTTTCATGCTGCAAGCTGTCTATTGCCTGTTATCACATTTCACTTAAATTCTGTTCTGACTGTAATGTGTTGAATGTTGTAAATTATGTCAGCAGCACATTTTGTTCATCTCAGTTGCAGTAGCCTAATCTATGATAAAGGGGTAGTTTGTGATTGTTAATTGTTTGCTGCTAGTTGAAGTTATCTCACTGCACATATGGGCTACTGTTTTTTTCTGTACAGTTACATTAACAGATTCACTCTTAATGTGCTGTACATACTAAATGTGCCTAAAGAAGAAGGTGTTGGGATTCAGAAACTCCACATCCTTGATTTTGGCCAAGCCAATACTGTTTATGATTTGTGTGCAATGAGCCCCAAGGTGCATTAACAATGCATGCGGTCAGAGGAATTACCTACACAAGAACGACAGCACAAAACACTGACACCCACATAGCCAACACCACATGGTCGACAATCAAAACACCAACAATGTAATTACTGCACAAAAAAAGGAAAAGGTTCTGCCCCCCCCCCCCCCCATAACTTTAATATACCAACTCCGAGATTGCATTACAGTGCAGGAATGGAAATATTTCCTTTCCGCACTACGGAGACATACTGTTTCCCCTTGTCGGCATTTTGATTGTCGACCATTTGTGTTGGTTATGTGAGTTTCAGTCTTCTCAGCTGTTGTTCTTTTGTAGGGGATCCAGCCAGAGTGTGTGTGTCTGTGTGCAATGTGTGATTAACTGCTTATGACAGATCAACTTTGCAGCCGCAGTAAGGTAAGAGTAACTATTGTAGATACAGACTGTGCACCAACATCCAGATTAGTAGGTACGATCTGTTGTAACTAAAGGCTACAGTTATGCAGAGGAATGTCTTATGGAAGGAAATAAGGTAAAGCTGTTCAAGCGTAGAGGGTAGAGGTGGCAGTAGAGCAACAGAAACAAAGAGAAACAGAAGACCATAAATGGAGTTAATGACCCAATCAGGGATGCAGAACACAATGAAGAAGAGGATATGAGACACACAAACAGATATAAATCTGAAATACTTATTGGTTCATAGGTGTTTACTAGGGTAATGACCCCAATGACCTTTTAAGCCGAGCCATGTATCCCAAATCTCTGACAAGTTCTGGTACCATTGATAACTGCAAGCAGCGGCTTGGGAGATGAAACATTTACAGGCTGCCTGTGTCCATTAGAGACATAGGTGCCAAAGCAGGGATGAATTTCCTGCTCCTCATCCAGTTGTCCACTTGAATTGGGTTAGGAAGGAGATAACTGAGGTATTCTCTAGGACACACACCTGTCTCTGCAACAGTCTCTATTTATATAATAGGCAATGTTTAAGTCTTTAGAATGGATAATTCTGGTGCTGTCTGTATGGTGGATATGCAGGAGGTCCATCAGAGTAGGGTTTGACGATGCCTTGTATGCCAGGCATAGATCTCCACAGGAGACAGAATACAGGGATAGGGTCTTCAGGCGGTCTGCACAGGACATGTTACTTACACCTCATATTCTTGTAGTGAGGAAGCTCTATGGACATTTCAATTGTTGTATATGCCTGGTTAGTACATACCAAAAGGGGCATTGTTCTCAGTGATAAGTCTGATGAATGCCGAATGCAGTGGAACCATGACTTCCTTGGATCTAGATGACATACCTTTATTTATAAGTTGCACAACATAGAATAATTTCCTCACTACTGTAGACAAGTGATGGTCACATGAACTTAGAAAATGTGACACTCAGGTAGGACAGAAAGGATACACAAGGATACACAAAAGTAACACTTATACTCTGCACAACACTTTTTTAACAAGGTAAGCTATAGAAGTAGTCACACTGATGGTGTCAGGAAAGCACATAGCAGGTGAATTTTATGTACATGCAGACATGAATCTGAATTCCAAAACAGGCCTCGAGGGATTTGAGCCCATTAACTTCTTCAGTTATATGTTACCAAATACTACAGTTACAAGGTGAGCCATAGAAGTGGACACTTTGAAGGTGTTGGGAAGCACATAGCAGGTGAGTGTTAGTAGCAGACTGGAAGGAGAAAAGCACAGGCCTCAAGAGATTGGAACCCAATGTTCTGCCACAAACTGCCTTTACAAGGGGAGCCATGGAAGCCTTCACAATGAAGGTATTGAAAGCATGCAGCAGCTGAGTGTTACACATCAACAGACTGGAAGCAGAATACTGGAAAACATACACCCCTCCACTCTGTGCACTGGCACTCTGCAAATCAACTCAAGGACTAACTGAGTCATGGAAGCAGCCACGCTAACGGTGTCAGCTTTACCCTAGCTCATACTTGACAACTGCCATACAACAGCGCTCAGCTCATTTACATGACCAATGTCTGCTGAGACCAATATATGTAAGATGTGATATTGATTGGACTTTATTGCTGCTATACAATGAGCAGGGTTATTTCTCAGTGATTGTACATGGGCATGGACAGTGCTCTCTAGTATGACCTCAAAAAGATAAGTGATTTAGAAGCAGTTTTTGGTCCTGTGTGTGGTGTGTTTATCTATTTTTGACCAGATTAAAGTTTGGAAATGGAAATATAGGAAAGAGATGAAAATAGGAACAAGAACAGGGTAGAACAGATAAGGAATAGGCAGAATGGAAGTGGAGTAGGAGGTTTTTTTTTTTTTTTTTTTTTTTTTGTATAAAGGCCCATTTTTTAAGAGAATGGAAAGTTCGTGGTGGTAGTAACAGAATTAAGAGGAAGATAAGCGGGCTAGGTAGCATTGAAAGGAATACATGACTGACAGGATGCTGGGTAAGAAAATGAGGGACGGAGAACCTGCGTAGGATGCCAGTAGCATGGGTAACAACCTAGCCTATACAATTGCATTCTTCAGCCTTATACTGGAGCCAGTGTAGCCCTTATGCAGGTGTCTCTTGTTGTATTCCTTATGGAGGACGTCCAAAAAATTTTGTGACTCCTCCTCACATAACTTTCTGATCTAAAAAAAGCACTACTATCTCCTTCTCCAGGCATGAAGTCTCACCTTTTCAAGGGAAAAAAGGTAAACAACAGGTACCACAAAAATTTTTCACGTCACATCTTCTGCACAATAAAGGGCATTGATGGGCACATCATTTGTGTGATGGATGGCAAACCTACAAAATATAAGTACAGTATTATTTTGGTTCCAACAGCACTTTAATGTCTGAAATATGGCAATCATCCATCCCTCTGTATGCTCTTGAGAATACATGCTCTACAGTGATTCCATCTGTAGATGGTTACAAATTGCATGACAATTCCCTCAACCCTAAAATAATAGGCTGATCACAAGTGTGTGGGGCTGCCCACAGTTGCTCATAGCATTGTGTAAAAATTTGTACAATGTTTACTAAGTGTGCTCATCCAGCAAACTGACTGATTCAGAAACAATAATGAGCTGATTCTAGTTAGCATAACCACCACCCTACAGAAGAAAAGACTAATAAAGGAGTTTGATACCTGCTAAGGGTGATTTTGTTGAAATGTTTCCTAATGGCTAAGATATCTGTTTATATTATATAAAGTAAGTGCTACTTTTTACAAATCATTTCTTTTGAACAACAGTTGATTTTGACTGCTCTTTACACTGATGCCTAAAAGGTATATCAGTTTGTCAGTACTTTTTATATGTGGTGGCCAAAAATGTCATGAGAGTGAATAAGAGCAAAACTAAACTCTAACCTGCCAAAAGAACTCCCTAAATAAAGATAAAAATAAAATGCAACAGGATCCTGGGTACAGCACCACAGTAGCTACTATTGAAACTTGGTAAGAAGAAACACTTAAAATACTTTAATGCAGAAAATTTAAAATAAGAGACTGATTCCAATGATAAGCACTTTCGGCAATAGCCTTCAATAGATTGTTCATTACTATGGCTCTCTTTTCATGAATTAAATAAAAATTAACCAATGATTACTCGACATTTGGGAAACACCTCTTTTACAACCAATCAGCTAATAGTCAATTATACAACAGAGAGAGGGTGAGCCTCCATTTGTGGTCAATAGTTAGTCTATTATTTAAAATGGGTTTTAGAGGTACCACCGCATTAAGCCCAGGATAGCGATCAGCTCTTAAATTCACAATCCAGCCCACTTCCCTAGTTTCCGTTCGATTCTAAATATCTCCACCTCTAGTGTCTTTAAAAATGCATTTGATTACTTTAAATTTAAAAGTGTCTGATAGATTTAGCATGACATGGTTGGCAAGTGCATTCTTTTGATCTTTATGTTTAATGTCTCTTAAATGGCATAAAACCCTATCTTTCAGATGTTGATCTGTTTTGCCTACATAGTAGGCAGCACATTTAAAGCATATAGCTAAGTAGACCAGGCATTTACTATTACATGTAGCAGTTACTCCAAAGGAGTATTTCCTGCCCGTGGTGGGGTGTAGGAAGAGGGTGGTGTTATCAATGAAGAGACAAGCTTTACATTTCCCACACCTAATGAACGATCTGATGAAGGCTATTGCCGAAAGCACTATAGTTGGAATCAGGCTCTTATTTTAACTTTTCTGCATTACAGTATTTTAACTGTTTCTTACCAAGTTTCAATAGTAGCTACTGTGGTGGTGTACCCAGGATCCTGTTGCATTTTATTTTTATCTTTATTTTGGGACACCTTTGGCAGGTTAGAGTTTAGTTTTGTTCTTGTTCACTTCTTTTTATTCTCTAACTGCACATGGCGGAAAGCATCAATAGTTTATTGATCATGGAGAGAGGCAAAACAGCTCAAAACTCGATGAGGAGTAAAACAGTTTCTTAGATGATTCTGGAAATCCACTTTTAAAAATGGACTTAGAATTGGAATATAGTACAATTATCGACCCAGTTATGGATACAGAATACTTTGATAAGGTATTTAATGAAGTTGAGAATGCAGCATATCGGTTAAAAAGGCTGCAATGGCAGCATTTTCATATGGAAGCAAGCATGCACCATCAGGTAATACCGAGGGGCCTGAGGGAGAAATGTATGCTGAGCTATGGTAACAGCTACCCAGAATTACTAGCCAGATGGCAAGCTATCAACCTGGAGACCAGCTTCAGTTATATATGGTTAATAATAGACTATTCCATCCACACCACATACTCCAGAGACCTCAACCTCATTACCAAAATTAACAGAACATGCTGGAGGGACAGGTTCATAACCCAAAGACTGCCCATTCTATGGAATAGAATTCCCATACATGTCAAGCAGCGCACCTCGCTGACCCTCTTCAAGAGAAATTTTGATTGGTTGATGGGAAATAGAAAATTCACCCCAGGGATAACTCCAGTGACTTTATTCGACAGATGCACTGGGAACTAAGGTCAGGTGTCACTATGCCAGGGTAATTCTATGGCTAGGCTTGTAAAGGCCCCAGGGCCATTAGCCTAGTACACACCCATGAACCTATGAACTGATTTCAAACCAGACGTGAGTGTGGCCAACTCAATAAAGAAGAAACAATCTGAGCTGGAACAGATGGAATTAACAGATGTATGCCTGCAAAGACTGGAGACCCTAAAATATAATCTGAACCTCTATGATAGCAAGTTAAGAGAACAGAAAACTTGGAAACTTACAAGAGATTTCCAAGATTTCAAGAAAGGCCATATTTTTGAATGACCTAAAGAGGAAAGGGCAACTTTAGGCTTTAAGAAATCAATGGTTAAACACAAATCCAGTGTATACAAAGAGAGAATAATACTGGATATCACTAGCATGCAAATGGAGCAAGTAGGAGGAAGTAACCTGAATGAAGCAAATCCTACATCAGCTACTATAGACATGAATGTTTCACCCAATAGACTGTCCAACAATGGTATAATTGCAAATAAGCAAACTCCTGTGGCTACAACTTCTATAGGAAAGAGACCCAAGGAAGGAGCAATGCATACCCCACTCCTCTACAGTCTCTCGGTTTTTATCAAACACAACATGCACAGAAACCCCAGGTCATTACTTCAGGAGAGGAAAAGGAAAAAGTTAACTACCTAAAATGTTTTGAATCCACGTTAGTTGTAAATCTGTCCAAGAAACATATGAACAAATACAGACATTGGACAAAGGCTTACGTTTTATACCTTAAATAAGTTCTAATTTGAGTGAATTTGTTACAGATATTAAATGCTTTGGTAGAAACATCACTCTGAAAAGTATCTTTGGGAGCAAAGGAATGCAGAATACATGTAAATTTATGAAACCCAGTACTTTTGTACAGCTGAACGACCCAGCAGTGGAACTATTTGTTCGTCTGTGTGAAAATGAAGTTGGATTACTAAGACAAGAAAATAAGAACAATGGACATGTTTATAATATGACCACTGGTGAAAGAGAAGCCTTGCTTCGGTTGAAAGTGGGGGATGATATAATGATCAAGCTGGCAGATAAAGGAGGAGCTATAGTGATAATGGACTCCCCTTGGTACAGAAGTAAAATGGAAGATATGTTGAGCGATATACAGACCTACAAGAAAATCAGCAAGAATGAGTTAGATAAAATGATTACAAACTTCCAAGAAACTCTATTTGAGATGTTCATGGAAGGACAGTTATCTAAAGAACTATATGACGTTTTGTAATATCTCATCCACCTCTACCAACCATAAGTGGCCTACCCAAAATCCATAAGAACAGTGATAGTCCTCCATTGCAACCTATTGTAGCAAGGAGAGGGTGGGTCACTGAACCTCTACCCATGTATGTTGAGAATGAGTTAAAGTAACTACTACCTCAAGCTGCCACTGTTTGGAAAGTCACAGGGAGCTTCTTAAATGATTTATACACTAAAATAAATAGACTGGATAATCTCCCAGGACTTACCCTGGTGACAATAGATATTAATAGCCTCTTCAATGTAATACCAAATGCTTATAGCATAGAAGCTATTAGGGGCTTTGTGTCCCCAATGGAAATGAATGCTGATTTATTATGCTCTCTGCTTGAATTGATTCTAGAAAATAATGTTTTCCTATATTGTACTGAATGTTATTGGCAGGTTTGAAGGGTAGCAATGGGCACCCCCTGTACCAACATCTATTCTAATTTAGTATTAGCACAGCGGTAATGAGAGAAAGTGATGACAATCCATGGGCAAGCTATTTATCCTATTATGGGCATATTGTGGATGATATTTCTATCCTATGGAAAGGGAATCAGAAATAAGTATATTGTTCACAGAATATTTGAATCTTACCACCAGTTTTCTGAAATTTAATGTATAGTACTCTAATGAGGAAATTGAATTATTGGATGTTAACCTGAAGTTAAATGACAAACAGGGGCTAACTACCATGATGCACAGAAAGTGTACATAGAAAAACCACTACCTACATAGGAAAAACATGCACCCAGGATTTATATTCAAAAACATCATGGAAAATCAAATGGTACATATTTCCAGGCTAGGCACCAAAGAGAGTGATTGTGAAAAAGAGTGGAATAGGTTACAAAGACATCTTCAAGAAAGAGGCTATGGAAAAGGGATATCGCCGTTAAATTAATAACATATGGAAGAACAAAGGACATCCCTATTTCTCCAAAAGGAGTCCTGCTAATGAACAGGGAGAAATAGTTAAGCAATGTCCTAAACAGGACACACTCCACTGCATCCTCACCTATAGCACAGATTCAACACAAATATGTAATGTGGTGAAGAAAATTTGGCCAATATTAACTGAGGATGAGAAACTAAGGAAAATTGCAGGAGACACACCAAAGCTCTAAGAAGAACATAAAGAGCCTACTATGCAATAAGGACGGTCTCTCAAAAAAAATAGCAATCCACAAGACAAGGGACCTTTAGGTGTGGGAAATGTAAAGCTTGTCCCTTCATTGATAGCATCAATCTCTTCCTACACCCCACCACGGGCAGGAAATACTCATTTGGAGTAACTGCTACATGTAATAGTAGACACCTGGTCTACTTAGCTACATGCTCTAAATGTGCTGCCTACTATGTAGGCAAAACAGATTAATGTCTAAAAGATAGGGCTTTACGTCATTTAAGAGACAAACATGAAGATCAAAAGAATACGATTATGCACCTGCCAACCATGTTGTGCTAAATCCATCACATAATTTTAAATTTAAAGTGATCAAATGCATTTTTGAAGACAAAAGAGGTGGTGATATTCAAAATTGAATGGAAACTAGGGAAGTGAGCTGGATTGTGAATTTAAGAGCTGATCGCTATCCTAGGCTGAATGTGGTGGCTCCACTAAAACCCATTCAAAAAATAGACAACTATTAGCTACAAATGGAGGCTCACCCTCCCTCTGTTGTATGATTGGCTATTAACTGACTGGTTGTAAAAGAGGTGTTTCCCAAATGTAGAGTAATCATTGGTTAATTTTTATTAAATTCATGAAAAGAGAGCAGTAGCAATGAACGATTTGATGAAGGCTATTGCCGAAAGTGCTTATTGTTGGAATCAGGCTCTTATTTTAAATTTTCTGCATTAAAGTACTTTGTTTCTTACCAAGTTTCAGTAGTAGCTACTGTGGAGGTGTACCCAGGACATTATTGCAAAAATGGCATGAGGGGTGCATTGCAAATGTACAGAATGTAGTAAGCTGCAGGATTGTTAAACTAGATAAAGAGCACCCCATGAGCTTATATTCTGAGTACTGTTAACACTATAGTGTTGTTTGCTTGCACATATTGTATACTGTAAAGTGATTTTACTTGATATACAGTGTTCTAATTACTGCCTCATGTCTACTTAAGCTGCTTTGCTTGTAGGGCTAATTTTTCTCAAGTTAACTGATATGTACTGTGCTGGTGTGTTTTTTTTTTTCTTGTATACACTCCCTTAAAGGGCTTACAGTAGCCAATGTCTATTGATTGCATTTTGTAAAATGATTTACTGTATATATTGTGTTCTACTTCTGCCTCATTTCTGATACTTCTGCTGTACGAATCTATCTGCCTTCTCTTAGGGCCTCCTACTTTATTTTCTCTCCCTACCCATCTTTGTTGTTGCTTCACTCCTTCGATCCCTTTTTATTAATAACCCTGTCTGCTATCTCCCTGTCTAGTTCTGCTATTTTTATGCTGAGACACTTCCTTAGTGATCATATACCTTCTGTCCTACATCCCTCCTAATACGCCTGGCCTAACATTTATTTATTTATTTTTCTTTTTACAGCTGCTGTTCGCATTTTTCCCAGTGAGTACACCCAACTAACACTGCTTAACCGGATCTCTCACCCCTTTGCAGCCTCCTAGTGGTGAGAAATATAAGCGGTCATCTCATCCGCAGGGGACCCATTAGTTTCATTAATCTTCCTTCTGTACTAGGTAAGTTTCTATAGTGAAACCCTTTAGTGCTTATTTGTCAAGTGGCACGCTCACTCACTCAATCAAATAGTGTTGGACTCCCATACCCTTTACCCTGAACTTTTTCCATCCCTTCTTCTCTCTTTTTAGCAACTGCTAATATCAAGAGCTGCAAAACTATACAGACCTAATAATGCAGCATGTGCTAGGATGCTATTACATGCATAAGTTTCTTACCTCTAGGAATTGCTACTCTTAACTGCTCCACTGTCTTGAGGCACACTTTAACTGATTGTTTCTATTGTGGTCTGGCAAGCTGCCTTAAGGTTTCCAGGGATCATTTCTGTTCACTCAACCTCTCTTTCCCCTTTCCTTTACAGCCTGTGTCCCATTGCTAGTGTACTCTAACCCAGCAGTTTAATGCTAAAGACACAGGTCATTTTTATACATTTATCTGCTTAAGACTTTACTATAATTGTGATGCGTTTCGCCAAGAAGGACAGCTACATAGCCTCCCGTTCATTGTTTTTTTTTCCATTTCCCTGTATACTATCAATCCCTCTACTCAAAGTAAAAAGGTATTTTATTTAAAAGGCAAAGAATTATGGTTTACTGAAGCGAGTCTAGCAATATGGGGTTACCTTACAGACTTTCCACTAGTGCTGAGTTGTATTAGGCTATTGATTGGTTGCAGCTGATATGTGCAAGAAATAGTTTTTCTGCCCGCTATGCTTGCTTCGCTCCCCTCCTTGCCTTCATATCCCACCTGGTTCCAGCATATCTACACTTATTCTAGCCAAACATCCCTCCCATTACAATCACAACCAACCACACCTGCAGCACCAACTCTAACCACACCTCCAGTCTACCATCAACCTCCCACCTCGAGTACCATGATCCTACACACTTTACCAATGCTCTTTGCATGCACCCTTCTTGCACACATTACATCTTACCAAAACACCATTATACCCCCACCAAACAACTTCCACTGCACAACTACAGTCACGACCACTCATGGCACACAATCACACTACTCATACACCTCTCACAATAAATACACTCCATAGCAAAACCCACGTAAGTTTTCACCTCCACCACACAAACAAAAAGCATCTCTAATGCCTTACAAACTATCTCTCAACCTACTTTATCTATCACCCACTTCACCCAAACAAAAACCTACCCCAAAACTTAAACTAATTTTCTCATTACTAAAACTAACATCCTCAGCCATAACAATACTTGCCCTCAGCGGGGACATCCACCCAAACCCTGGACCCCATAACTCCTCCACTGATACTCAGCCTAACAACCTCACCCACCCTCAAATTACATCCAGTAGGAAACCAACTGACCTCCTTATCTTAAGCCTAAATATCAGAAGTATAACCAATAAAATCCATAAACTCCACGCTACCATAGACTTATACTCCCCTAATATTATCATTCTAACAGAAACCTGGCTCAAACCTCACATTACCAGTGAGCAAATTCTCCCTTCAGGCTACAATATCCTAAGATAAGATTGGTTGCACATAAAAGGGAGTGGTGTAGCTGTAATGTATAAACAAAATGTTAATATTCAAATCCTAAACGTATCGGCCCTCCTAATTGACAAAGAAGAAATAATTTATACCAACCTAAAAGTAAACCAAGACAAGTCCATTAACATAATAGGATGCCACTTCCCACCTGACAACAATATACCTCCACTAGAAAACCTCCTCAGCTGGGTAAATCATCACCTTCCACAAGAAACCATTATATTAGGTGATTTTAATATAGATTGACCCTCCTGTTCCAACCACCATCCAGCCCACCATCTAAATCTTCATGTTTTTTCCAACTTATCCAGACACCCAACAGAATAAATAAGAATTCCAACAAGCATTCTACTCTTGACTGGATACTAGTCAGCAAGAGCCCCCAATCATACATAGCTGGCTGCCTACCAGATAGCCTCAGTGATCATAGCCCAACTTTCCTACTCAAAAAACACATATCAGGCTAAACCCATTACCTATCAGCAAATACGTAATAAAGTAAACTTTAACCCTGACAACTTCATCTCAGCCCTAAAAAACTGCAACTGGACTCCACTAAAATACATCAACCTTGATGACGCTGTCCAATTTTTCAATACCACCTTCCTTAAAGTCCTAAACACCCATGCATCCACAAGATTTACTAGAGTTAAAGCCCAGTCCTCCCCATGGCTACAAAAAGCCATTAGATCAGAAATGAAAAACTGAGATAGAACCTGGAATCATTGGAGCAAGACAAAAAACCCTCTGATAGACAGCAATTCTGTGAATTATGTAACAAAGTCAAAAATTAATAAAACAGGACAAAATCCTATATTACCAGTGTGCCCTGAACGTCACCCAAAACAACCCTAAACAATTCTGGTCAACCATCAACTCCATCCTCCACCCAGGAAAAGTAGGAACCCCTCCACCAGACAAAACAAATTCCTCTGAAAACATTGCCACCTCTTTCAACACTCACTTCACACAAACTGTTCTATCACTAGCAAAACAACACAACCCCTCTCCCCTACCCCCTCCAACTACACCTAGTAACCTGATTCGCTTTCTCTCCTATCCCTACCTCCAACATAAAAAAATTCTTATTGAAACTAAACCTCACAAAACTAGCAGCTGACAACCTCCCAGCTGAGTATCTTAAAATTGCAGCTGAAGCCCTAGCCTACCCAGTTACAATCCTGATTAACCAATCTTTATCTGAAAGCTATGTCCCCTCACAATGGAAACTATCCCACATTATCCCCCTCCACAAAGGTGGGCCCTCTACAGAATTCACCAGCTACCGGCCCATAGCTATTCTGTCTCCTCTATCAAAAATAATTGAGAGATGCATTCACTCTCAATTTCTAAACTACCTCCTTACTAACAACCTCCTATCTAACACACAACATGGTTTCCAACCATACCACAGCACAACCACTGCCTTACTTGCTTTCGCTAATACAATCCTTCAACATAAAAACAATGAGTATTTCGCCTCTGCAACTTTCCTAGACCTATCTAAAGCATTTGACATGGTCTCTCATAAACAACTCATCACTGTCCTCAATACGCTATCCTTCTCTCAATATGTAACAAACTAGTTCTAGAGCTACCTGACTGACCGCCATCAATCCGTTGTTTGGTATAATGATATATCCCCCCAACTCCCTGTCTCAATAGGTGTTCCCCAAGGATCCATCCTTGGACACTTACTCTTCTCCATATTCACTAATAATCTAGCCTCTGCTACCAAACAGGCCACTCTCATATAGTACGCAGAAGATTCCACCATCATCTGCTCAGCCCACTTCCTATCTGAACTTCAGAAGACCACACAGGAAGCCTTTTCCTCAGTTGAAACTTTACTTTCAGATGCACAATTAATACTTAACCCAAAAAAACAAAACTCCTCATCTTCCAACCCACCAAACACAATCTAAACACCCACCAATTTAATATTAAAGCCAATGACAATACCATCATCTCCCCAACAGGCCACACCAAACTACTTGGAGTTGAAATTGACAATAACCTCAAGTTTGACATCCACATCTCATTAACCATAAAAAAGTACACAAAAAACTAGGAGCTTTATACAGAAATAAGCAATTCCTCACCAAAACAGCCAAGATTTCAGTTGCAAATAGTCACCTTATCTCCACCCTACTCTACACCTCTCCAATATTTATCAACCTAAGGCAAAGTGAGTTAGGTAAACTCGAAACTTGCTGCAACAAAATAGCAAGGTTTGCCACTGGTGCAAACTGCCGTAGCCACCACTGCACCTCACTTACTGAACTAGGCTGGGTAGAACTCCCTCACCTCCTTCAATGGTACGAACTCTCACTCGCCCACAAACTACTAAATCATCCTCTAAAAGTCCCCTCCCTCCAAAATCTACTCCAATCCTATCATCCCACCAGACCACTATGCACCAGCAACAAAAATCAATTACAGTTAACTAGAGCCAGGAACTCTACTGGAGAAGCTCTCTTCTCCTACTCAATAGCAAAATTATGGAATACCCTTCCTCACACTATAACTTCTGTGTCATCACGCACTAATTTCAAAGCTGCTCTAAAATCTCATCTAAAAGAGCACTGGGCATGCCCCTGTAACAAACCTCTCTAACATCCCTTCTCCAACCTCTCCAATCCCTTTCTTCCACCCCTCTAACTACCTCGGATTGCAGCCAGATACATTGCTTGTAAACCTATATCTCATCTGTAATCTTAGCCACTGTTATTCAAGGGAAATAGCTGCTAGCTCAGCTATTAAAATACTTGCTAGTCTTTATGGCACCAATGATATAAGTGTTGTACCATTTAACTAAATACTTAATTTCATTTTGAACTATAACTGTGTACTGCTATTGTTAAATAAAACCTACCTATACTTCTTGTAACTTGTAATTAATTGTTGTTTTTAATTGTTGTTTTTATTGTGGAGCTTTTCTCCCCAGGCCTCCACTGAAAAAGGACCTGTGTCCAGTCGGATTTTCCCAGTCAACAAATGTAAATAAATAAGTATGTCATTTTCTATAACTCTTGTTACTGTGTTATTGTAATTATCATGCCCTCTTGTACATCTGCACTTCTGAGCTTGTTTTGTGGGGAATATGTGCTCAGTATACATACATTCGTGACATTTACTTAAAGAATGTGGATATAGGTATCTGTCAGGCATAGAAACAGTATTCTATAAGGCCAAGTAAGATAGCAGTTGTGTAAGGATTTGTAAGGCCTATGCAGGAACAAGGTTGTTGATTTCACTGTTTTCCATTCCAACAGAGCTATTCCTGAAAGCAGGGAACATAGAAAACAAATGCTGCATTTGGTGTGCGTCTACATCCAGCCACAAGCCAAAATTATCAGGTGTTAAGAACGAGGTGATACTACAGGCCCTCCATCGTCATGGCTACCATTTTTTTTATGGCCATGGAGCTGACTAGCCTTACTGTGACCATGCTTGGCTGAGATTATCATCAATGTGAAAGTAGTTGCTGGTCACCACCATGACTGTGGAATGGTCAATCTCATAGCCATGGGTATGATCTGTGCTACCACCTGCTGAGCAGAAGCTGTGGCATGGCAACATAAGGCAATAGGTGATGGGATGTCAACTAAACCTACTGTTATGGAGATGTAGGAGTCTCTACCTCTTTTAAAGGCAGTACCACCCCCACAAAGTCACAAAGTATGGTGCTGGATGGTGGGGCAGATCTAGACAAGATCCAATAGTTTCAACTGCAAATGCCCCAGTATGTAGTATTTTTTCATTGTATCAATAGTTGCAGATCTTCTTTATCTTTTAGTCACTCAAAATGTAATTAAATATGTCTAACTTATAGAATACAAGTACAGTGAGGATCTGGCAAGTACACCCATCTACACTAGGTATGGCCAGGGGCATTAGATTTTATCATATGTTTGCAGTTACAAAGATATGAATTGCATTGTGGTTGTGGTGCTGGATCATACGTACAATAGATATTTTTTGATTTGGTGTATTCAGAGGTGATTCTTTGTCTAAATAGTGAATGTAACTGGAGAATGTTTCTTTAAAATGTGTATATGATTATTTTAATTGATTAGATAATTGTTTGATTGTATTTAAGTGAATATATGTGTGTGTGTGTATATATATATATATATATATATATATATATATATATATATATATATACACACGCATATATATATATATATATATATATATATATATATATATATATATATATAGATAGATATAAATATATATATATATATATATATATATATATAGATGTATGGTGTGGCATGTTTTGTAACTCCAGGAAGACTGTGATGAGGCGCCTTCAGTGTGACTAAACTATTTAATACAAGATCAGTGGCATTTTTTTTCACTGGCTTTGTAGTCTGGTGTGTTTTAACATTTGTTTGGTGTTTTTTTATGGGTCTATATTATATTCTCGAAATCCAATATCGAAGCTGATATTGTCGACACGGGAATAGTGAAAGTGAACAACATCGAACGTGTAAACAGAAATCTCTGTAAGGGGAGATTTCCATTTACTGCAAAGTAGTGCGGTCTCGGAGTTGGTATATTTAAGTAGCGGGGGTGTGGGGGGTGCAGTGGGACTATACCCCCTGCTTAAACCCGTTAGGGTACTTTTTTCTTTTTTTTTTTTTTTTTTTGTTGTTTTTTTAAGTTCGATGTTTGAAAACATCAACCATATGGTGTCGACCATATGGTGTTCGATGTTTTCAACCATCAATCTTATAATATAGACCCGTTTTTTTTATATGGTGAGAGGTGGCCAGTGGATTGCTGCAACAATTGCCACATATTTTTCGAGATGATACATCTGTTTCTGCTATATTTTGTCCAGTTGGTGAAACCCAGATGGAGCTGAGTACTTCTATATCCAATGCCACCCTTGTTAAAACTTGGGAGCGTCTGTTAGAAGAAGGAAGAGGGAAAAGATCTACTATCCCTTTTAATGAAGTGAGTAAGGCTAATACAGTACATTTGTCAACAGCTGACCGTACTAACTTAGAGTCACTTGAACGGCTTCTGTTTAGAGAAAATGCCTTACATTATAACATTCTAGGCTTGCAGAGATATTTGGATATAGACATTATCCCTAGGGGGTTATGTTTGTAAAGAATCCTTCTGCTGCCTTTGATACCTCTGATGTAACTGAACTAGAGTTTGAGAAAAGATGGATTGCTGCCTCCCACAGGTGTGTAAGGGAATGGCTGCTTATACTGATAGAATGAGACACCCTAAAACAGCTTAAAGTGAAGGCTGAAATTGCAGCTGCTTGTGATGAATTATCTGGTCAGCTGGGTGGTTCTAAATTTGAACAATTGTTATGTTCTTTAAATATCAAGTTAGAGGAAAACTCTAGTGAAATTATACAACTCAAAATTAATAAGTTACAAAGAGACATTAGACACTATGACTCCATACCTCTCATCCTGGAAACCTCAAAAATCTGGACTAGACCCATGAAAAATAGGTACAAATCTGTATGCTAATTAACATAAAATTTGCATACATCATTGTGTAACCCCCATCCACTCCAATGGAATTGTGGGATACCAACTTTCAAATGCAAACTGAAGAACAGACAACCAAAAATATGGCACCAGAGTCCCCCTGCAGCCATTCAAATGTCCCATTACCTGACTTTTTCACCCCATTTACCTCAAACACTAATGTGTGCATACTGCTTTACTTCTACAATGATTATTTGGATTTTATTTTTACATTTTACAGCCCAATGCTCAAAAACTAATGCTAAACAGCACTGTCTCACAATGAAAATAGACTTAGCATTAAAACTTCTCTGCCCTTGAAACTCATATTCATTGAAATAGCATTGAAACTCACACCATATCCAAAAAAAATGCATCTGGCCAGTGGTGGATAAATATTGCCTTTGGGCTGTTTTCAAATCATTGGCCCCTTGCACACAAAACAAGAAACATGCATGTGTTCTTTGATACACCTTCCTGACTTTATTAAATTATATTCCTTGTATAGTACAGCACACTTGTTAGAGCGCATTTTACATTTATTGTTTGAACATTTTTCCAGTAGTCATAGGCAATGAAACAAAATGCATGAACCAGTAATGACAAAACTGCCCAATTCAGAACATTTCCATCATAAAAATCTACTTCCACACCCACACTATTAATAGAATGACAGTAGTGTAAGTCATAGGCATCTTACACAGCTTCTCACACTTATTTTCAATTTTAGTTTTTTTGGGGGGGACAAAAAGGCCAAAAACCAGGAACAAATTTTAAACATTGCTTGTATAATTTTGGAAAGTTGCTAGAATAAAATGTTGTGTTATCACCATGCATTTCACTGTGAAGTTTTGAACCTAGGACTTTGTACACTACAGTCAAAGCAACTTTCCACTATGCCAAATCAGCAGTTTCCTGAAAGATAGGAAAACTGAAACTTAAATGGCTATCATTTAGTGAATTCTATTCTCACTTCTCACCATAGCTCTTACAACCTCTTAGCCCAAAAAACATGGACAAAGCCAATAATGGGGTAATACAAATTCAGTTCTCACTTCTCACCAAAGCTTTTACAACCTCTTAGCACAAAAAAATGGACAAAACCAATAATGGGGGAATACAAACAGTTCTCACTTCTCACCATAGCTCTCAACTCTTAGCACAAAAAAACCTGGACAAAGCCAATAATGGGGGAATACAGCCCCACAATAGGAACTCATTTCAAATACTGTTATTATTATTATTAAACTTAGAAAATTACTAGAATAAAAGGTTTTTGTGTTACCATTTATTTTCTGAAGAATATGAAGTCTAAAATTCAAATGCCTGTCATGAGCTTGAGTACCTCTAGCCACCAGGTGTATTAAACTGGGGCATTTTCACACACACACACACACACACACACACACACACACACACACACACACACACACACACACACACACACACACAGTAGATAAACTTGTCAGTGTCCAAGAATATGAAGATAAATGAATGCACATTGTTCCCATCAGGGAAGCACTGAACTTTAGGTAGCCTTTAAGCAGTGCTGCGATGCCAGGCCTATCATTTGAGTGCACACAGAGATTTGCAAGCAGCATGAGCAGTAATGTAATACTGGTGGTAGACTTCAATTATTCCCTGGCTATGAAATGATGTCTGAAAATGTAATCAGTAGTTGATCAATGTTTTTTTTTTGAGTTATAACAGAAGCACAACTTGGAATTGTGCCTACAGCTCACAGAAAAAAAATGAGATCATAAGACATGCAAGCAAAAGAAGTTAGCATTCAAATCTCATGCAAAGCACAGCAGTGTAATTATTCACAAATAACTTGCAGTCTCAGATGAAATGACCCACTAAATAAGAACAAACAGCCTTTTTGAAGTCTAAAGGGGGAAGTTAACCCCTGTAGAGAAGATCACCAATATAATATGATGTTTTGTTCATCCTGAATAATTCGGCTGACATGTAGATGGTGAGCAGGGGGGTACTCTGTGAACATGTTCAGACATACTGCCTACCCAACATGTCAAGTGTTAGCACTGCACAGAAAGAAGTCCAAGCCTGTATTTTTAGATACAAGAAAGGCACAGAATGGCATGTATTATCTTGCAGGAGACAAAGTATGACTACTTTGTTTGGAAGCCAAAATTCAGTAAGGGCAAAAGTAATCAGAAGACTAAGTGGACTCATTGCATGTTAGCTAACCTTGAATACTATGCTGCACTTTCAACACACACACACACACACACACACACACACACACACACACACACACACACACACACACCCACACACACAGTTTCAACCTTACCCTGAGTTGTGCTCGTTCTGTTCCTCATGCTGCTTTCTCAACCTTACCCTGAGTTGTGCTCATTCTGTTCCTCATGCTGCTTCCTTACCCTGAGTTGTGCTCATTCTATTCCTCATGCTGGAGGGCTGCTCTTTATCCCCGCATGCTGTCCTGGCTCCGTTCCCCATGTTGCTGTATCAGCTGCCAGCCTGCCGCCATTACTCCGTGGGCTCGCTCCATTAATCCCAGCTCCGTTCCCCATGTTGCTGTATCAGCTGCCGCCATTAATCCATGGGCTCGCTCGCTGTATCCAATTCCCATGCATGCTGCTTCTGCCATTAGTATCAGCTTAACTTAACCGCCCGTCAGCCAGCCGGAAATGATGATGCGAGCTCCTTGAGCTCAATTCCGACTGGCTGGTAGCCTGATGGCACTGACGTCACTGCGCACGTGATGACGTCAGCTCCGACAGTGGGATATTTTAAAAAATTAGAAAACCAAAAGTAAAAAATCAGAAATGAAGGTGTGCCACTTGGGAATCGTGGCACCCCTTCATTTGGACCCCAAAGCTCGGTAAAAACCAAGTAATTCGGAATGGTTGGGAGGTCTGTATGACTCTGGTTTGGCTTTCAAGAAGGTAACTAATCAGAGAGGTACCAGAGGCTTTAAAAATGCTACTGAGAGATCTAAGAAACACCAAAATGTCTACTTTGCCTCTACAGATGGAACTAATACTTTTGCAGGCTCTGATAATGAAAATACAGACTATCCACCTTTGCCTGCTCCACAACACCCTAATTACATAAATAATACATTTCGGGGCCAAGGGAAAAAACAGCGAAGACAGCAGAATGGCTATAATCAACAAATAATACATTTCGG
Organism: Protopterus annectens; assembly: GCF_019279795.1. Classification (NCBI taxonomy): domain Eukaryota; kingdom Metazoa; phylum Chordata; order Ceratodontiformes; family Protopteridae; genus Protopterus; species Protopterus annectens. The sequence continues at coordinate 1,963,766,279 of NC_056735.1, forward strand.
GGCCAAGGGAAACAACAGGGAAGACAGCAGAATGGCTACAATCAACAAAACAGTTTTAAATGATGGTATGAAGGTAACAGACTTTCAACAGTTCAAACAACAAAATAAAAGGACTAAATATTGATTTTAAACATGTTTGCACAGTAGTTAGCAGTATAACAAGATGTGATTTGAATGATTGTATTGTGAATTTATCTGGGGTTGATGTAAGTGAAACTGAAATATCTGTTTTAAGTATGGTTTAAAGTTTATACCAACAGCTCTACCCAGAGCACATTTTATTAAAGCAGATGTGTTTTAAGTTAATAAGAAAACTGCATTTAGTTAATTATTTTGAACGTAGTGGTGAAGGTATGTCAGTTAATGAAGAAAGTGTATCTGCAAGTGAAGATGAGTTGCTGGATTTCTTTTGTGATTCTTCATTTGAAACAGCTGAAAATGTTAATGCATATTGCACTTTAATACCTGCATTTAATAACCAGGTGATTTTGTAATTTTCTAAGATGCTTAATTTTGCTTTAGAGAAAGTTTTGAAAGATTTTTTTGTGAGAAAGCCATTTTGTATAATATGAGTACGAATGAATGGTTGTCTTTATTAAATTTATGTAAAAGATCAGACATAATTCTAAAACCCTCAGATAAAGATAGAAAAAATGTTATGCACTGGAAACAATACCTGAATGTGTATGGACCATTTGTCTGATGGCCAAGTATATAGAGCAGTAAATATTGATGTTTTTTTTATCAAGCTATAATAAAGTTTAAAGAACTAGTAGCTAAAGGCCTAAGACTGGGCTATTTTACAAGAAAAGATTCCCTAAATAAATTTAATGTAGAAGGTAGCTTAATGGCTAAGTTCTATTGTCTGCCAAAGACACAAAAAATCTGAGCCCCCCAGGTAGACACATAGTAGCAGCACAGAATTATTTTCTCCATAATATGGGAATTTTTTTACATTCCTATCTTTTAAACTATGTAGCTAAGTTAAATTCTGACACTTTCCATTTTTTGGATAAAATAAAGAATGTTAAATGTAGTGAAGAATATTACTGGATAGTTATAGATGTAAAAAGTCTCTATACAAGTATTATTCATGAGTAGTGTAAGGAAGCTGTTAGATTTTTTTCTAGGTAATAGTCCTGTTAGTAATTATGTGATGGAATTATTGTATTTTTGTTTGACATTTTTTTTTTTTGAGTTTAAGCTCATTTACCATCAATTACAAGGTACTGCCATGGGTGCATCTTTTGCACCCATGTATGCTAACCTGTTCATGGGCCTTTTTGAAGTTGAGTTTTTGTATAGCTTGAATTGTTTTAATAGTTATGTTATATTATATTATAGATGTATAGATGATTTGATTTTTTATGTAAGGGGGGTACTGAAATAGCCCCAGTTTATAAGTGATGAATTGAGAGTCAGCAGGCTATGTAACTATGAAATGGGCCTAGAAAAGGAAATAATAAAAACATGTATTAATTTCAAGCAAAGGGGGTATGATGAAAATGCTATTTTAGATGCCCTTCATAAAATAATAGATACCAGCTTACTTCATAATAGGCCTTTAGTAAATAAGAGAGAATTTAATACTGAGTGTAGAAAAGTTTGTTACTGTATATAATATCTTAAGTGAGAAAATCATTGATGCCATTAGATATTATTGGCCCTGCTTAATTAATACTGAAGGGGTAAAAATATCTCTTTCAAGAGAAGTAGAAACATCAAAGACATGGTGGTACACAGTGAATTTGTTTCACCTGGTGAAAAATTAAATCTGCAGGTTTTGGAATGTGGCAGGTGTTTGGTTTGCTCTAACATTATCAAATGTTTTGAAAAAATAAATGGTGTAAAATTCTGTTCCACTTCTGCTTTTTCATGTATAACTAAATCAGTGGTATATGCTTTGTCTTGCCCCTGTAACTTGTTTTATATAGGGGAGACTAAAAGCATATTCAAGTTATGGTTGCAAGAACATATTAGATACATAAAACACAATAATGCTATGAGCCCTATAGCTTTACATTTTTTACTTGTCATAGCAGTAATTTTTCACTGATGAAAGCTTGCATTTTGGATCATATATCAGAAACAGATGAAGTGTTAATGAAAAAGAAATTACTGTTTAAAGAGGCTTTATATATTTTAAAATTTAATGCATTATCTCCAGCAGGTCTAAATAGTGAATGTAACTGGAGAGAGTTTCTTTAAAATGTATATATGATTATTTTAATTGATGGTTGATTAGATTGTTTAATTGTATTTAAGTGAATATATGTGTGTGTGTGTGTGTGTGTGTGTGTGTGTGTGTGTGTGTGTGTGTGTGTGTGTGTGTGTGTGTGTGTATATATTAAGGTGTGTGTGTGTATATGTATGTATGTGTATATATATATATATATATATATATATATATATATATATATATATATATAGATAGATAGAGATGTATGGTGTGACATATTTTGTAACTCCAGGAGTTATTCAGTGTAAATAAACTATTTAATACAATATTGGTGACACCTTTTTCACTGGCTTTGTAGTCTGGTGTGTCTTAACACTTGTTTGGTGTTTTTTTATATTATGCGATTCTTTGTTTGTTGCCAGCACTATGAACGACAACCATCTGATGTTTGAGGATCTGTAATCTTGAATAATAATGGCAGAAATGAACTAGAACAATCAAGGAGTACAGAATGTGTGTTTGACAAAGTCAGTGTGACCACCATATCCCACACAGAGACCATGGCCACAGTCTCTATCAGCAGATTCCCAGGCTACACAAACATCTGAGAGAGGACATGTTGATGGAGGGCACTCTTCTTAAGGAAGTGTGCTGGTTTCCACTAAACATATTTTTTAATCTGACTCTAGCACTCATGAGCAGTAAGGTCCATACTGGGGGGTTGGTAATGGTGCTTGACATAAGTATGGTTGCCACCCTTCTCCTGAAGTTAGAATACCAGTGTCAACAGCCTAATATATGTGCAGGCCACTGTGGAGATGCAGGCTAGTGCCACCACAGCCATGGCAGAGATATTGAGGGCAACCAAAGTGTGTATTGTGACTTATGAGAGAGCATATCCCTTAAGTATCATTCCTTGGAAAGACTGAATCACAAGGTGGATGAGGCACTGTTTTCGCTGGGTCATCTGGCAGGGGCAATCAGATGTCCTTGCAGCTACTTATCTATTACTTCCATAGATATTATCCAAGATGGAGTAAATGAGCAAGATATTGTTCCTGCAGTGTTACACTTCCATAAAAACACCAATTATGGAAATGTCTACACCCAGGAGAGGGTGTCCGTGGGGCTGTGGCCATTGTCATGCTGCCACATCTCCGTGCAGACATCTGTAGAGGTTACATAGCACAAGAGCATCAAGCCAAGGCTGTGTTTCAGGCAGTGCAACATCTGGCAGAGACAGTAAATGTGGATGGGGGAGATGGGATGCTGAAACTTCTGTCATGCATGTCCTGGAGCTGTCCAGTAGGCTGACCTACAGTGCTGCACAAATGCTGAAGCTGTATCCCTACAGACACAAAAACATACCACCACAGCCTCCAGCACATTACACACACACATCCACTATCCGTGGCCATTCTTAACATTACCCCCCCATAGTGATTCTGACTCTTCCCATAAAAGCACTTTTTTCTTTTTATGCATAGTTACTCTCATACAATTCCCTGTAAAAGGTCAGCATGCCAGTACTTCCTCCTCCACTTGTGCAAATGATGATAACTGTGATCAGTTCTTTGAGCATTGTTACTTGAGTTGCATAGGTCTGATGCACAGCATGGCCAGCCTATAAATCAATAAGCACAGCCTGGTGTCAGCCTATAAATCAGTAAGCACAGCCTGGTGTTTTTGTATGGATCATTTTTACTGTAGTGTAGCTATTCAATTCTTGTAAAGTTATGATGTAAAGCTATGTGCAATCTTCTGCCTTTTTGCTAATGCCATGGCATACTGTGCCCACCTCCATCTGGCATGATCATCCCCTGTTGCTGGCTGCTTGGCTGAACTTGCAAGATGCCACCGTGATGTTCAACTAAGCACACACAGTCAGTATTTTGGTACATATGGAAGGGTCATAAAGCAGGGCACTACCGTATACAGATAACAAAAGTGTGCCTTCAGCAGCCCAAACACATGTTATGTGATGTTTTTGGTTTGCAATAGTGCACAGTGATAACCCCTGACTTTTTTTTTTGTTGTTTGTGTAAATTTCTGATGGTTTCTATTGGCTAGGGTTCCATGGCATATCTGGCATTGCCAAGATGCTCCTGTATGAAGTATCCCCTCATAAACCATTTATACAGCTCACATGTGCCATATCTGAAAGTCATGAAAATTGCCTGGGTGGCCTGCAGATGCATTGTAGATGATACCCTGTATACAACAGACCACCTGCCAGATGATGAAGTGATCCCCCCTTGCAGTTCACATACCTCCTTCACAGAACACTATGTGGGGCCTTTATTCAATGTGGGAACACTGTATGGCCCCCATTAACTCAGAAAAATGGGCTATGTTGTATAAATCCCATATGGTGTTGGCTGTCTCTTCTCTGGTATGTAGCACCCACATTTGCTTTCCCATGCTGAAGCATTTCATCAAGAAACTTATGGTGTAGTCATGAAGAAGGTGCCTGAAATATCCCCACTGTGTACCCAGTAGGTCACTGAAAGATTCTTGTTTTAATATTTAAGCCACACATACTTTTATATCCACTGGGATTGGTATCCTATGACTCCCATGGGTCTGCAGACAAGTCCAACGCATTTTCATGATCTGTTATATGGTGTGTCTATCAGCAGGGTATCAGTTTATAATGGAGTCAAGGAGGCTATGAAATGGAATTTCATATTTTTAACGTGTGACTTTATGGCTTTAAATCAATAAGGTAATATTTTTGAAAATTATGTTCAGTGACCTCAATTAGATAAAAGCTTAACTCACAGATATACAGATAAAACAGAATCCCCAGAATTCACTAATCCTCCGTGTAAGACTAGATTAGTCTTACATGGAAGAGCCAGTCTAAGAGTAAGACAGCAGCGTGCCATGCATATTAATGAGGGCACGCTGCCTCATCTCTAAGGCTAACACAGAGCGTGCACGAGTGCAGGGGGTGTGTCGGACTGCCGAGCAGTCCAAAAATCCATGCCCCTGCAAGTCTGACACTTGGGAAATGTCTACTTACATGAGCGAGTCCACTCAAATGTGTACATACCCAACACTACACTCCCCCGCATTCTAAACCCCTGTACAATTATAAAATGTAAAAAAAAATTTTTTTTATTATTTCCGATATAGCTGCCCATATTTGTGCGGGTTTTCCCATTGCTTAGCTGCAGTTAGCAGTTTAGACACCGAAGAGGATAATAAGAAACTTAAATGCAAATTAAGCGAAAAAGCAATAGCGTAGTGGTAGAGCCTTCACCCAAAGAGGAGGCATTCCCGGTTTGAGTCCCACCACTCCCCCATCTATTTTCTGTTGGAAATCTGTATATAAAAATAATTCCTGACATTTATCATTTAAATTTTTGTAAAAAGTATTGAAATGGCCTATGTAGTAGTGAACGAATATCTATATATATATATATATATATATATATATATATATATATATATATATATATATATGAAGGTGAAATGGTTATGCATACTGATGGATGCATAAGTAACGTATCTTAAGTAATGTGAAGCACTGCTAGGCAAAGTTTAACAGTATTAAGCATATTTAAATGTAATTGCTCGTAGCTGAGCTTTGCGTTAACTAGCGCAATGGCTTTGCGCGTAGCTGTGCATCGCGCCAACTAGCGCAAACAGAGCATGTTTGTGCAGAGTTGCACTCCATGCTAACCAGCACAACGTCGAGCAATGTAGAGCAATGTAAAGCAACGTTGGGCAATGTAGAGCAACGTCGGGAAACATCAAGCAATGTAGAGCAACGTAAAGCAATGTCGGGCAACGTCGGGCAAAGTTGAGCAAATTCGGCTAAACACAGCCACACCTCCTAGCCGGTCTAACCAGTAGTAAAATAAAAAGCAATTACAGGGCTCAAACCCAGGATACTGTGCACCATAATCTCAGTACTGAACCACTAAGCCATGACAGCATTTCACAACCATGCACTTTCAACACACACATACATATCAATGGAAGTTTACCCATTGCTAAGCAGGTGTGCCTTCAGCTGACTTTTTTCAAAACTGGCCAATCACAAATAAGTGCGGGAAATGAGGCATATTTAAGCTCCATAGGCGGGAATACTTGCCATAACTGGTTGTAGCTCCCATCTGAAGGCAGCATGGCCAGTGTTGGAGAGGGCTCTCGATTTCGAGCGCAACATTGGGGCATTGAGGAGTCAAAAGTAATGGTTTGGCTCCTTGTCCATAATCATGAGGATAGACTCCTGCGGGGCCAGTACAAGGGCACCCAATACAAAGCGGAAGCCTGGAACTGTGCGATTTCCAAACATCCTTCCCCGTCAATGGTGTTCACCCACCACATGTGCCATATTCTGCCCCTGTATGTGTCTTGTTTGTCTTGTCTATTTACCTCCCCAACCTACCTCCCCAAATATACCTAGTTCCCCTACCCCACATTCCACTCTCACCTGAAAAAAAAAAAAAAAAAGGGCAATCTGCTCCCAAAAAAAAAATACGCCCCATACATAGCTGCCCATTTTGCACACATGTCCGCTGGACACATAAAATGTAATTTAATTGGCAGTACAACATACTTTGTTGTCCTCACCCCTCTCTTAGGGGTGGAAGGTTTCATATTTCCCTCCAATTTTATTGCATATGCACAGCTGTTGCTGTTAAAGAAATGGGCAGCTATGGACCTTCCCTACACCCGTCCTGCAGATCCCGAGCTGTTTTCCCTACTGTCTTTCCCTCTTTGTGCCCCTTTTTCACCACTTTCCTATCTCCCCATTTTCTTTTCTTTCAAAGAAATGAGCACGGGGGTTAGCGGGAGTAAGCACTTTTAAGCAGTAGTTAGCGGGTTTGCGTGAGTGTGCACTTGGTTGCACTTAGCTAAGCATTGCTAAGCATCGCACAAACCTGCTTACAACTGCTTAAATGTGCCTTAGTCACTCTGATTGTGAGGGCCCTTGTTCTGCTCAGCAGCAAAATAAAACACCTCAAACCCGGGACCTTGTACACACTACACTGCATGAAGTACCACTAAGCCACGGTAGATATACAAGTTGGTGCTGAAATAAATATATCATGCATCAGCGTGACTGAATGTAAAGGAAATTTAGGAATGCCATAACACACAACATGTTCTGTGGATCTTTACCAGCAGTTGTTGTGGAATTGCACTACATGACTGTGATAAGAGAAGCAGCCATTCTAGCAGGAAATAATGTTACAGCAGCACTTTACAACCCCCACACAGTATCATAGCAGGACAAACACTGGCATATCTGATTAGGGCAGAGACCATACCTCCCAACTGTGCCTAATTTTCAGGGATGTTCCTGATTTTGAAACAAATTTTAGCTGTGTCCCTCTGAATCCTTCTGAAAAGTACTGACGTTGGCCAGAAATGTGGTGAATTACACTTAATGAATAATGACAATAAGTAAGAGTTAGACACTGCTTGTACTTCAGAAAAGGTGTATTAATCCATATGCTCTGGTTCTCTCAAAGTCTCAACTTAATGGCACTTATATTTTAAAGGTGTACCTCACTTTTACCTACTTTTCCCTGAGTCTGTTCAAATATGTACCTGAGTGTTTGAGAGGCCTGGCAGAGGCAAAAACCACACAGGCATATCAGCTTTTCTGCTGTTACACACTGTGCAAATAGCTTTGTAAGGAGTTCCAGAAGCATACCCTTATGTAGGAGTACAACACTGAAATACCAAAGGATGTAGCCATGTACTGGTAGCAACCAACTGTAACAATGCCATTGTTCCAGTGCTGAAAAGACCGGTGTGGTGCACAGACAAAGAATAACAGGCTAACCTCTGGCTACCATGTGGATAGGTCCACAGTTGGGAGCTACGCAGACAGACCACTTGCCTTGATAAACTAACAGGTACACAGCAACCCCTTAAGTCCAGCAAGATAAAATTCACACAATAATACATAATGCTCTCTGTACTTCTGCACCCCTACCCAAATGTAGACTATACCTGTGTGTTCAGGGTCTACCAAGGATGTAGGTAGGCATACTCAGTACTGAAATTTGTCCAGTTTTCATGAGCAGCCTGTGCTAATGTCAACACTAAAAAAGCACAAACTGTTCAGAAGTGAGTAAATTAATATTCACAGTATAGCAGTTTACAAACAATTCATGTGCCAAAGGAATACATCTCAATAACTAGTTTTGTATGGCAGTTAATTGTACAATTAGAAAAGAAAGTACATACTCCCATGTATCTAGGGTTAGCATTTTGAGGGGTGAGTACAATTCTACACTGACAAGTTTGTACTGGAAGCAGCAACATTCAGGTCTGAGTACAACATTTAAATCACTAGCTACACCCCTGGCTTCAGAAATAAGAACTATACCAACCTTCTGCCTTAAACAATGATGCCCACAGCAAACAAGCATGATCCCCATCTTGGAAACCTGAAAGGTCCACGCCTACCTGAGTTAGCAATTTATAGCACTGGGTTGCTATGACAGTGATTACTGCAATTACCACACAGCAGGCTGCATTCAATTAGCAAATGGTGGCCACCAATTGGTGCAGAGGGCATCACATGCACATGTGCAAATACCTATAAAAGAAGGCTGTAATTGCTGCCAACAAACTCAATCACTCTATTGCAGAGAATGACAGAGAGAGAGACAGTGAAAAGCAAAAGGAAAAAGAAAAATAAATAAAAAATAATACCAACTCATACAAAGGAAATGTATGTAACAGATATGTATTTACTGGCATGTAGTAGATGTTTTTGAAGAGTACTCTACATAATATGAACCATTCATATGTGGCAGCAGTACGTATCTATGCACAGATGTCCTGCTTAACTACTGCCATGGACAATTCAGTGTGTACCTGTGGGCAGTGGGACATAACTGTGAAATGTGTAGCTCAGCATTAAATGTCAAACATCTGATCCATGTTATCTGCATTCTGTACAGTAGTGTGGCCAATGGCTGTTTGTGGGATTAGCCCAAACATTTACATAAACATGGGTGTGACAGAGTAACACATGCATGATAGTCATATTAAAGTGTAGCTTAGCACTGGCAACTGCTGTACCAGGCTAGTATGCTAATGTAGCATTTGGAGCTATATATACCCCCTCTAATGTTACTGTGTGTTCACATGTGACACCTGTTCATGTTGCAGCAAGGCCCAACAGTTCAGCTGTGAGGTCCAGGGACTTACAACAGTGTGGACCTTGTGTGTGTATGGCACACATATACGGAGAGATATATATGTGTCATATATATTAACATCTGTATATGGGCATAGAGCAAGGGACATATTGCAACTGTTTGTGAAGGGTGGACATATATATATGTTGGTGAAGGTTGTTATGTGTATATTTGTATGTAGGTTTTAGTGTGTGACAAATAAGACAGCATACAGTGCTGGTATATGACATGTGGTGGTTAAACACTGTGGGTGTTTTGTTCAGTTTGCAATGTTGCAGCCAGTGAGACCTGCTAAAGCTACCTGGACTGTGAACACTTTCAATGCATTTCTTACAAGACTGTGCAATATTATTACATTGCTGTATACCTCACATCCTTTGTATAACTGATATTCCCACCATGAAAGGTAGACTGTATATGTGCCTATATGTATATGTACACCAATGGATGTGTATATGTATGTGTATATATATATATATATATATATATATATATATATATATATATATATATATATATATATACACACAGAGAGAGAGAGTCATATATACTCATACAGACCCACATCTACGTGTTGCAATAGATTCTATGTGAAGTTGACTGAGTGTGATGGTCAATGTGTTGGTGAATATGTCAAAGATGTGTATTTGTGGGATAGCTTAGTGGGAAACTGTTTCTGTCATGGTATTATGGGTCCTTGCTTTGATCCCAGCAAAAGCTGTGTATGCTGTTGCTAGGCAGATAAAGCACTATGGTATACAGTCTGATGTAGTCCCTTGGTGTTAACTGGGGTGTGTCATTGGAGGCTAAAGCACTACATGTATGCTTATTGATTGGTACTGATGTTGAATCCAAATCCTGTATGTACTGTAGTACTACTTGAAGCTCTGGGCCTAAACAGCAAAGTATGGTGTATGTTCACATTGCTTGGGGCCACTGTTTCATGTGGTTCCTGTAGTCATCACAGATTACATTCCTCAAGCTTAAGGTTTTGTAAGTACTGACACACAGTACTGTATGGTACACACGTAAAGCTTATCTGGGTTGCCATACCTTTGTGTCTTGTAATTATGTCTGATGTGTGTGTGTGTGGGTATGCCTGTAACATGTCCTCTGTCATATGTGTGTTACAACATATAACTGCGTATCTAGCAACATGTATAGTTTACTACAGCAGTATGGCACCTATATTCACAATTGTGCACATATTTTGGCCATAGGTTTGCCATCAACAAGTTGTGTGGTATAATGGTAATACTGTAACTGGACCTTACAAACATTGCAATGGATGACATATTTCTTTATGCATTGGCTTGATCTATATCTGATGTGGCTAGGTGGTGCATTATGTTGCATACAGTGTGCCAGGTACTCTTGTATAGTCTTATATAGTGATTTTATTTTGTTGCTGTGCAGAACATGGTTTATTATATAGAGCGTGCCAGGCACTTTCAAGCAGTTGTGGGGTGAGCACTGATAAGTGGTAGTGAAAGTGTTTAATCTCAGTCAGCTAATAGGTTGCTATATATGGCAGTTGGGTGATATCTGTACTGTATAATGTTAAATGTGCCATATGACTTGCTCATACATATCTTTTCTTTATGTCTTCCAGGGATCATGGCACACCGTAGAAATCCTAGCTACAGTAGTGCTGAAGACAAGGTTCTTACCAGCTGTATGATTCAGCACTACAGCCTACTATTCTCCAGAACCAGCCAAGACCAGCAAGAATGTACTGCAATGTGGCAAGATGTTGTCTGGAGGCTAAACGAGGTATGCCTGCATAACCAGACATATGAGCAGGTACGCCACCATTGCAGTGATCTACTTAGACATGTCTGTCAGCGTGCTTCTGATGTATGGAGACAACAGCTTGCAACAGGTGGTGAGGTTAACATCCATCCCCCCCTCACCAGAGTGGAGGAGCTGCTCCTGAGCCTGGTGGCACCTGCCCAACAACAACAGCAGCAGACATTTACCATGATTGAGGTTGGAGCCACCCAGCAAGCACACATGGAACATGCAGGTAACATGGCATATCTGTAGACTACTCTTACTTTTATTGGTAGATCATGCATATGTGAGATGTGTACTGTGTAGTTAGAAGATGTGGAGCCTGCTGTTGTGCAATACTGATCATTTGGAACATAATCTGTAGGCCTGTGAATGTAAACTGTTCTACTGTAAGATTGCAAACCCACAGTAGCAATGCCACAGTTGTCGCCACTGACAAACTGTCTCATATCTATGTAGGTCCCTCTGGTGTGACAGCAAGGCAGTAGACAGATGCTGGTGAGTGTGTTCTATATTTATTATTGCAAATATAAAGTGCATGTCATAGTTAAGGTGTAGGCCATGTACACACGTAACACACCTACCCATAATGCATGCTGTGCATGTTTGCTGTGAGACCACGCACATCTCAATAATGTGATTAGCTGCCTCAAACACATGCAATACACAGACCATCTCAAACAAATGTGGCTACACTGTAGCGACCATTGGATAGGCAGAGTCGATACACAACATGCACATAACATGCACAACTATGTCATACACAGAACATGTTAACATGCTACACATGAAGGATTCACAAACCCTCTGTAAAGTCACACTCCAGTATTCCAAATGTCATCCACACAGCACACATAATATACCTGAGAGGTAGAGGCCTATCATGGGCAGTGAAACACTCTGCAACACACAACACATTCATGTTAGGGAATGCTCCTTATTGGCCTCCTTAAAAACCTATGTAACAACTGGTTGTGAAATGGTGAATGTAACCATGGTAGTGCAGTTTCGGTACAGCATGATAGGTGCTGGTTTGGGACACATTTGTAGTCTTGAGTGACCACATGTTTCATGATGATGGCTTATGGTACTACACCCCATGCATTTATTGTAACCACAGTCCTACACATAGCTTTCATTGCTATACACCTCAATGTTGTGTGTGTGCAAACATATGCACCTGTAAACAATATGCATACCAATCACCATTTGCACAACTGACACATATATGTCTTGTGATGCTATTGAGTGGCTAGGTCATATGACACACATTGGGTATGTGTGATGTTTAAATTTGCAGTTGTGTTTTAGCATGCCATGTCATGGATGACACTGGCATGTCCACAATATGATCTACACTCACCATAACTACTGCACATTGGGTATGTGGACCAATGGTATTCCATCAATTATATATGCACCACTGATCTTGTGTGTACACACATCATGCATGAGCTAAAACTGTGTCCACAATTATTTTCTAAAGACACAGAGGCTCTAATCAGAATTGGATATCTATGTGACACACAGATACACATCCAGCCATGGTATGTAGACCTGTGAGTGATGGTGCACAGTACATTACAGAGTTTTGAATACTTGCACAGCAATGTTGTGTCCCTGTATGCATTGTGTTCCAGGGGGAACCCAATCACCGAACAACAAAACACATGCATCAAAGCCATGTATACTGTTAGTAACAAGGACTGTCTACACTTGCACTGCATGCTGTTGAGCAACACATGTCCTGCATGCTGACATGTGTGATATGACTGTTTTGCTTGTGATACTGTACCCCACCAACTGCTATTGAGTATGTTCTGAGATTGCTGGTGGTGTGTTGTGTGTGTGTGTGGGGGGGGTGTCTGTGTGTGTGTCTGTCTGCTTTAGTGAGGAGTATATTTGTGTGTGAGCATGTGTGCATGTGTGCATGTAGTCTGACATCATGTACAGGTCTTAAAGTGTGTTTCCTGTTTTTCTCTCCACAGGTGCTGAAGTGGGGCTGGTTCAGTGCAGCAGGGAACCTGATGTCACTGACACAGATAGTGATAATGAGGATAGGTGTGTTGAGGCACAGACAGGTTTGTCAGGGTCTGTTGTTGGGCCACCAATTGACAGTACACAAGTCCATCCATGCACACAGTCATACTGCCTGTACATCCATCATCACCAATGCCCTTAGCAGAGGGACAGTGTACAGTCGGCACTGGCCAGGACAGTGTGGTATCTATGGCACATGCATCAGGACACAGCAGCCATAGCCAGATGTCTGGAATGATACCACATAGGCAAATGCCCAGGGGTTTTCATCAAAGCACTGCTGGTCATCATGCCCCTGGCAGATGTGCCCCAACTCTTACAACCACACACATGTTCCAGGCTGTCATGGAGACACAGGCACATATGAAGCGGTACACCAGACAGGGACTAAGGGCACAGAGGGCTCATAACACCTCTGTACATGACAGTATCCGTGACCTAGCAGGTGCCATATGTAATTACACTGATGTCATTGATAGACGTTGGGGTGAGACATTAGATGTCCTCCACAATGTCATGTCCATGTGTTAAGACAGTGCGGGACGGTTGAGACACCAACATGGACATATGCCAGCAACATCATCAGCTGGCAGTCGCCGTGGATGTCCATCAAGTCATAGCCGCTCCTGTAGTGCCAGTACCAGCACCAGCAATGTTGGGGGGCTGTCCATACACCATCCTAGAAGACCACGTGCACATGGCTCTGGCCAGTCCCAGCAGGGACCTGGATCCAGTGGACATATGTCAACCTCTGAGGATAGTACCCAATCTGGATTAGTACCTGATACTGTCTGTAGCACCCCTGCCAGGCACAGGTCCTGTATCCATGGCCAGAGATAGTGATCTGTAAAGCCTGCCAGGTACAGTCTGTAGCTGTCCCACAAATCCCTGTATATGGCAGCCACATGGTGGAACTGTGTGCATGCAGACACACATACATAAACCAGACACCTAGGGCAAACACATACCTGCACATATTACATCCACATTGGCCCATAACAGTACTCTTGTCCCTCACACTCACACACACACTCACACACACATGTCGATTGTATGGCTCAATGTAGGCCTCTGGCAAACCAACAACACACTTTGTGCATATGATGAAACCTGTGCCACCTCCTGTCATCTGTAACATTGATGTAGGAACAGGCTAACATGGTGCTAATGCACAGGGTTACTTTATTACAGTATAACCATGTTTTAATGTGTAGCATGTTGTCAGCAGTAATGTGTAATGATATCCTTGAAGGTGTAGCTGAGAAGGCATGATGCATTAAAGCTATAATTATCAATGTAGTATTGTTTACACCAGTGTTTATTCCAATTGTCTCTATAAAAAACAAAACAATGTTCTGTGCCTCACCAAAGTCCAGTCAAATAAACCAAAGTAAATATCCAATGAAGGGTAGAGGCCCGAAAGCGCTCATCACTTGTATGTCTATTTTTAATAAACAGAAGGAGTTGGTATTCGAGCAGTGTCCAGTCTTATTGGTTTTTGGATATTTATTCCAATTGTGTATTGTCTGCCCATGTGCCACTTGGCTGATGTGTGTAGCTTTGTCAGCATGTGTTATAGAGTGGACAGTAAGTGTGGGATGTGTGCAGCACAGATTTGCAGGTGTACATTTGTGAACATGGTTGAGGTGCACTGTCTGCATGTACGTGCATATTGGACACATGGGCAGGGTGACATGCCCTGTATTAGACAGTGTTAACACTCCATAGTTTCTATTGGTGGCCAGTATGCATTTTACTACACACATTTTGGAACGTGAATACATGTGTGTGTATGACACGGTTTGACACTGTGCTGTGGGTGGTACTGTTGTTACTATCTGTCATTGGTTTGCATTCTGGTAGTATACATAACCTCAACAGCCTGCCCATAAATAATTGTTAGATGATGGCTTGACAAATGACACACAGATGTAGGACACACAGTAACATTTGCAGCCTTCAAGTACTATTCTATGCCAGTAACAAGTAGTATTCACCTGCACTCAGTCCTCAGACCACTCCTGTTTGGCATATAGCTTTCTTAGGTACAAGCAAACACAGTAGGGATATGTCTGGCCATGTTTGGCAATGCATACTGTGGGCTATAATGCATTCTCCAGATGACACACACATCCTCCAAAAGGGTATCATACAGACAGATACCTGGTGTCAAACCCATGCTGTAAAGCTATAAGCCAAATAAAACATGGTCATCCACTTTAAAAACATAGTATCCCCAGAGTACCACATAGGTAATAGCCCCCAAAATGTGGAACAGGTACCGATGTAAACATAGAGCCATGTGTTACGTCATCTCTCCTTTGATAATCACATTTCCAAAGGGTTTTGGAAATTCCTCTGTGGATCACATAAGCAATAAGGGGTCTGCATGCATATCCACAAAGGTTGTTGCACACCTATAATAAATAGCCATCTTTGACAGACTTTGCTGCTTTTGAACAGGTTTCAAATACACCTCAGGCATAAACCCTCACTCACACTATTCAATAGAAACCGTAATGAATGTATGTGAAACGGATGATGTAGGCCAGGGATCACTGCAGTGGCTAGGCTTGTCACAAGCATACAGATGTGACCTAAGGTCTGGAAAGCAGCAGCACACTCTGGCAAAGATAACAGATGTGTTCATGGAGAAAGCAGGGTTCCCACCTATGAAATAATTGAGGTCACATGTATGTATATGTATTTGCCACACAGCTACTTGACGTGTAATGCACATACTGTTGTCATTGTGATATGTCATACAGTAGTAAAAGCAAAACCCATGATACATTGACCAACAGTGTCGCACACACACACAGTCACCAAATGCATGATTCAAACCCCTACTTAACTACTTTATGATATTACAGCAGTACACATTTACACAACACGCTATACACATTACTGGGAGTTCTTCTTTCCACAGGTATATTTGTAGGATGGTGACATCATCAGACTTGACAAAGATGAGTATACCACTTTGAAATTGTTTCAGTAGTCTCCAAAATGATTGCTTCTCTCCAAGAAGACACACAGCTGGCAAGTACAGGATTCAAACCCCTATCTAGCTATTTTATGATATTACAGTAGTATGCATTTACACGACATGCTATACACATTACTGGGAGTTCTCCTTTCCACAGGTATATTTGTAGGATGGTGACATCATCAGACTTGACAAAGATGAGTATACCACTTTTAAGGTGTTTCAGTAGTCTTCAGAAAGGTTGCTCCTCTCAAAGGAGACACACACACACTCTCATACAGTTGGTAAGTGCAGGATTCAAACCCCTATCTAACTACTTTATGATACTAGAGCAGTGTGCATTTACATGACATGCTATACATATTATTAGAAGCTCTCCTTTCCACAGATATATTTGTAGGATGGTGACATCATCAGACTTGACAAAGTGGGTTGCATTAGATGACATTAGGTGGGCTACATAGAAGGAATGTCTAAACACTTTGGCAATGTGATCATCAAAGGAGAGTTTACTATCTACCTGGGTCCCCAGGTCCATAATTACATTTTCCGTACATACTGGATTACCACCTATGTGGTAATTTGTGGGCATTTTGTTTTATCCAAAGGGGATAACTATGCATTTTTAGCATTCTGCTTGAAGGCATTGTTTTGACACCAGGTATCTGTCTCTGTAAGACCCTTCTGGAGGATGTCTGTGTCAGCCGTAGAGTCGATTATGGACCACAGTTAGCAGTCATCTGCAAACTTGGTCAGCCATACTCCTCCCATGCTTGCCTGTACCTCTGAGCAGTATCTACTGAACAGGTTGGGTCCCAGGACCAAGACCTGTGGGATGCGACTTGTAACTGGTTTAGAGTCGGACATGGCACCCACAACTCTGACCATGTGTGTTTGATCTGTGAGCCAGTTGGCCACCCATCCTGTGACATAGGGGTTAATGTTCAAGCTGGTAAGCTTGTCCATGATGCCAGAGTGGGGAATGGTGTCAAAGGCCTTAGTGACGTCCAGGTGGGCTGTGTGGACTACTTTCACCACCATCTATGTCCTTGGTAACTGTTTCAAAGAAGTCAAGTAGGTTTAGGAGGCAGGATCTGCCTTTAACAAAGCCAAATTGGGTAGAGTCAAGTGTCTGGAGGTTCCCAATGTCTCTGTTTATGGGTTCCATGATAATTTGCTCCATAGCTTTGCAGACCAGGCTGAGTAGGCCTATAGGGCAATAGTTTCCAGGTTCTATTGTGGCACCACCTTTGTGGAGCTGGATGACTGTTGCTGTATGCCATTCTTTGGGTACATAGCCTGTGGTAAGGTTGAGTCTGGACAGTGAATCTAGATGAGGGTGTAGTTCCTTTTGGGGCTGGTGTAAGACGCAGCCGGGGACACCATCCAGCCCCATTAATACTGTGTTCTTAGCTTTGGAGAGGGTTGTTTTTACCTGCATGTCCATGAAGTCTGGGGCTCTGTATTCTTCTGGGATGGACACAGGCCCTTTTGGGGGTGGGGGGGTGAAGTTTGCACTGAACTTGTCCGCCAGGATGTGGTCAATGTCAGTTGGTTCAGTGTATTTTTTTCTGTTTTGCAGTAGCTGACAGCATATTTGAGAGTTGCCACCTAAATGTTTGGTATAGCTAATGAAGGCTTTGTGGTTGTTATTCTTAGATTCCTTGGCAATTTGTCTTTAGAAACTGGCCTTGGATTATTTTATGAGCGATCATTGTTTCTTCCTAATAATGATCAGTGATGCCTTTACTTTGGTGAAGTTTGCTCTATCATGTGTTAGTTTCTTCCTTCTGTTGTATAGCTTATTTATGGGCAACAACCACCAGATTGGTTTCTTCTTTTTGGAGGAGTGCATCTTGGTTTTATTTGGGATGTCTCGATCCATGCATCCCCGTAGATGCTCATAGAATGCACTTGTAAATGATTCTGCAGATTGTATAGCATTATTCTATAGCAAGTAGGCTTTGGAACTTTTCACTTGAGAAGTGTGCAGTTTGCTTTTGAAAATTTCTTCACAGTGGTTTCCTTGACTGGGGGGGGGGGGTGATGTGGATGTCCAGTCTGATTACTTTATGGTCTGATATTACCAGTGCGGGGTTTATCTCTGGTGTGGAACACTGGTACCCCATGTTGGTGATGATCAGGTCCAGTATGTTGTCACCACTAGTGGGCATGGTGACCAGCTGTTCCAGGGCATTTGAGTTTTTAAACTCTAGGAAACATCGGGCAAATGATGTTGTACACGAGTAATTCTCCCAGTCAATGTTTGGGTAGTTGTAATCTCCTCATATAATGGTGTTTGGTAGGACCTTTATATTTTCCAGTGTTCCCAGGAATACTGAGTGAGGTTCCTGAGGCAAGGTAGGTGATCTGTAGCAGGCTACAATCTGATAAGCAGCTTTGCCTAATGTTAGTAGCACTTACATGGGCTTCAAGGCCTCATGCTGTTCCACTAACCTGAAGGTGTGGGTATCCATAAGGTAAATGGATACACCCCTTCCTTTTGTATTTCACTCTGGGTTTTGGGTCCGAAGATCAGAGGGATTGTGAGTGTTTTACCTGGAGCATCTCTGTGTATGACATAGCTTTGTATGTTAGGCAGAGATCACCTCTGAGTAGGCGATATGTGAGAGAGTTCAGCTGGACCATTTTGAGACGGTCTGTGTATGGCATGTATTTTAGGCCACTAATCCTCTTTGTGAGGTATTTCTGCAGGCTTTCCAGTTCTTGTAGATGTCTTGTGAGGTACATAGCAAAAGGGGTGTTGTACTCTATTATGGATCTAGTGAGTGATGTGTAGAGGGAACAATGTCCTCTTCTATTCTGCATGAGATACCTTTTGTGATGAGGTGTGCCACATAGAAGGATTTCCTGACTACTGTGGACATGTGATTATCACAGGTATGTCCACTGTCCACCTGTGACCCAAGGTCTCTTATCACACTTTCAGTGTTAAGTATACTACCACCTACTCTACTGTTGTAGTTCATGGCAATTTATACCTAGTTTAGTGAGTTTATCTATAATTCCAGAGTGGGGGATGGTGTTGAAAGCCGTGGCAAGATCTACATAGGCTGTGTGAACCACCTTACCCTTGTCTATGGTTCTGGTGACTGCTTCAATGACATCTATCAGGTTTAGGTGGCATGATCTGCCTTTTACAAACCCAACATGGTTGTAGTCCAGAGTTTGGAGATTACCGATGTCTTTTGTTATAAGGTATATGATGAGACATTCCATGGCCTTGCAGAGCAGGCTCATCAGGCTAATGGGGCACTAGTTCCTGGGGTCTGTGGTGGCTCCCCCCTTGTGTAGTGGGATAACCGTTGCTGTGCGCCATTCAGCAGTTTGTGTAGAACACAGCCTGGGATGTTATATGGTCCCATGGATGCTGTGTTCCTGGCTTTGGAGAGTGTTTTTTACCTGTGCAGCCATGATGACAGCAACTTTGCAGTCTTCTGTTATAGAGATGTGCTCTTTCATGGGTGAGAGGGGGGTAAAGTTAGCACTGATCCTATCTGCCAGGATGTTGGAAATATCAGTTGGGTCTGTATATTTAGTGCCATTGTGCTGTAACTCGGAGCAGATCTGAGTGTTGCCATTGAGATTCTTGACATAGCTATAGAATGCTTTGTGGTTGTCTTTAGAATCAGTGTCAATTTTGTTTTCATAACTAGCTTTGGAGGATTTTATCAGGGATCACAGCTTCTTACTGATGTTGACCATGGAGCTCCTCCCCTCATGGGATTTTACCCTCCTTTACTACAGTTTATTCCTTCTGTTGTGCAGTTTGTTTATGGCAGGAGAACACCAGATTGGCTTCCTTTTCTTGGAGGATAGCGTCTTGGTTCTATTTGGGATAGCACGATGCATGCAGTCATGTAAGTGCTTATAAAGTGCAGTTGTGAAGGATTCAGTAGTCATAACTGTATTGTCCATCTGCATGGCTGTTCTGCAGTTCAGCACTTCTGTCTTAAGAAGCATGAAGTTGGCTTTAGAGACATTTTTTAACATGGCTTCCTTAATAGGGGTGTGGGTCCAGAATGTGGATATGTAGGGTAATTAGCTTATGGTCAAATGGGACCAATGAGGCGCTGACTTCAGGTGTGGAACACCGGTCACGCAGGACAAACCAAACCCCGTAACCAACACAAATAACCACAAAGTGAGCTAAATGCTACTAATTGCCAGAAGTCTCAGCCTCCAGATGCACACACTCGAGGTACTTCTCATTATGGAGAATATTGATATCTGTGCAATAACAGAAACCTAGTTTAAGGCTCCAGACAGCACACCAGCACTACCAGGATACTACTCATTCCATACCTTCCAGCATCAGAACCTGAATCATAGCACATAGGGTGAGGATGTATCCATATTCATCAAGGATACCTGCACCTCTCTCTACATGCTCTCTACAGGATATGTACCCATAGAATGTTGCACAGCAATTTTCTTCACACTCCACAGGGGTGGGGCCACAAAACCCCCTTGGCATTCATGCTCTATGAGCCTGACGAGTGTGTTCTGCAAGGTAATGGAGCCAATCATAATGGAAGTCAACAATACAGAGATTGGGAACCTTCACACAGTTGAGCACATCCAGTTTGGCTTCGTCAACTGCAGACCACGCCTCCTGAACTGGGAGGATTTCTTTGACAGTTACCCAGGCTACAGATGATTGAAATGAGCTCAACACAGCCTACCTATACCTCGCTAAGGCCTTTGACACCATTCCCCAGTCAGGTTTCATAGATGAGTTCACCAACCTGGCCATGAATCCATACATCACAAGATGGATTGCAAACTGGCTCACAGATAGATCCCACACATTAAGAGTTGCTGGCTACATGTCAGACTCTACAACGGTAACGACTGGTGTCCCCCAGGGTTCAGTCCTGGGATTCCTCCTGTTTGGTATAGACTTCTCAAATGTACATGCCAACACAGGAGGGTTGTGGTTGACTAAGTTTGCTGGGAACTGTAAAGTGTTTGCCATAATAGATTCCCTGGAAGACAGACATATTCTCCAGAAGAGAATCTATGAGACAGATGTGTGGTGTCAGAATCATGGCCTCAAGCTCACAGTGGAGGAATGCATAGTGATCCTCTTTGTTGAAAACAAAATACCCGCAAACTACCACATAGGTGTTACCCCCTTAAAAATGACAAGGTGATAAGGGATCTGGGGACACAAGTAAATAGTCATCTTTCCTTTGACAACCATGTTGCTAAAGTGATTGGGAGATCCTATGTGGCCCATCTAATCAACAAAGGATATGCATCAGGATCCAAAGAGGTAGTGTTGGCACTGTACTCTTACATCATCAGACCCATCATTGAGTACAGTGCACCATTTTGGATGTACTCGACTTAGCATATCCAGCAGCTGTAGAGAACACATAGGTACCTCACCAAGAGGATTACTGGCCTCAAACAGTTGTGTTATGCAACACAACTGGTAAAACTAAATCTGTTCTTTGTTGCGTAGCGCCTACTCAGAGGCAAACTCTGCCTAACATACAGAGCCATATCCTACACATAACTGTTGACCATGCTCCATCTACAGATAACAACATGGAGTCGCCCTACACATTCCAGGGATATGAACCTCATCACAACCATGAATACAACATGCTGGTGGGAAAGAGTACCATCCCAGACACTTGCCTTACTGTGGAACAGAGTCCCAATGTAAATCAGACAGAACCCCTCGCTGACACTCTTCAATTGGAACCTTGATGAGTGGATGGGAAACAGACAATTTATGCCAGGCATCACATCAGCAGCCCCACTAGAAAGGGGCTTAGGGTACTAACTATTAGAACTAGGCCTTGGGAGACTACCCAATGGTGTGGTGAAAGTTGCACAACTTGCCTAGGTTAATATATGCCTTCATGAAGATAGATTCATAGGTATGTAATAGACTATGTGACAGGTACATGTCTACAGATAGTAGATGTGTACTTCATTGTACAGTCATGTTGTACAGTAGGCACATGGACCACATACACTGTAATGCTTACAGATACTGGTGCCTGTTATGTACAGTGGGAGAGATGTGCACCTCATGTCTTTCATGCCTTTGGGATGTGTGCTGGGTGGGACAGTCCTGGATGGCTCCCTGTCATGGTCACCCTCTTACACACATCTCTGCTCATCCATCTTTGGCTTATTATACTGTGTTCCCCCTACATATATATATATATATATATATATATATAGGTAGGTAATAGGCTATCTGCCTGAAAGCATATATTAGTATGGCCAGAGTGTGCAGCTATCACCACTCATGGAGTTAGTTCCCTAGGCCTCTGTGTAGTAGAGCTGATGAAGTGATCCATGGTGTGACAGTTCAGTTTCACACACACTCATCAAGGCTCCTCTGGAAGAGTGTCAGTGAGGGACTCAGCTTAATGTTGGTTGGGAGCCTGTTCCAAAGCAAGTCGGTGAGTTAGTAATGTATCCCTCCAACATGTTCTATTTAATGTTGTGATGATGATATCCCTGGAGCATGTGGTACAGTGAGCTTGGGTTTACTTCAGATAGCACATGTACATCAGTTCTGCATTGGACATGGACCTGTCTGTTGGGTAGAGATCTCCTGAGTACACAGTATGCAACAGTACAGAGTTAAGTGAGTTAAATTCAGTCTTGTTCCATGGGGCAACTGTTTGAGGCCAGTAATCCTCTTGTTGAGGTACTTCAGTGGCCTTTCCAGCTGCGGAAGGTGCCTAGTCAGATTCATCGCAAGTGTGTTGTGGTACTCTCTGACTGGTCTGATGACTGATGAGTAGAGGGAACCTCCTTTGACATACATGCAAAGACCTTGGCAGTTTGTGGGAACACATAGCATGATTTTCTAACCACTTTGTGAATGTGTTTCTGGAAGTAGAGATGACTATCCACATGTGTCCATAGATCCCTTATTATCACCTCCATATTTAGGGTGTTGGTACCTATGTGGTATTTGTATGACTGTAGCTCAAGGCCATAATTTTGACACCACATCTGTCTGACTGAGACCCTTTTTAAGGATGTCTCTGTTGTCCCAAACATCGATTATGACAACTTTTTTGCAGTCATCCACAAACTTTGCTAAACATAGCCCTCATATGTTTGACTGTATTTCTGGAAAGTATACACCACACCAGACAGGAGGGGTCCCAGGACTGAGCCATGGGGGACAGCAGTTGTTACCAGCTTGAACAGGAGACCACAATTCTTACCTTGTGGGATCTATCTGTGCCCCAGTTGGAAATCCATCAGATGACATACATGTTTATGCACAGGTTGTTGATTTTGTGGATACAACATGTGTCTGGGATGTTGGAAAAGGGCTTTTCAAGGTCTATGTGGGATGTGTGTAGCTCAGTTCATTGATGTATGTCCTGGGTGACTGCCTTGAAAACAGTCTAGCAGGTTTGGGAACCATGATCTGCCCCTGACCAAACCAAAATGGGTAAGGTTGGGTGTTTGTAGGCTCCCAATATCTCTGTTCATGAGTTCCATCATGATGGACTCCATGGCCTTGCAGATCAGGCTTAATAGGCTTATAAGACAATAGTTCCCATGGCCTGTTGTGCACCAACACTTGTGAAGCGTGCCAAACATTGTTGTAACCCATTCAACAGTTAAATATCCTGTACAGAGGGTGAGTCTCAACAGACTGTTCAGGTACAGGGTCGGTTTGTTTTGGAGTTCAAATATGACACAGCTAGGGAAACCATGTCATCCCATAGATGCCATGTTTTTAGGTTTGGTAAGAGCTGTTTAACCATTGTATATGTGATTTCTGGGTTTTCACAATCTCCAAGCATGATAATGGGCCCTTTTGTCAGTGAGAGGGGGGGTAAATATGTATGAACCTGTCTGACAAGATGTTGGCAATGTCAGTCATGTGCATGTATTCATTTACAGTTTGCACTGACTCAGAACATATATGAGTTTACATTGATATTTATGACATAGCGAAAGAAAGCTTCATGGTTCTCTATGGACTCTTTGATAATATGTTTGCCAGAACATGTATTGGATAATGTTAGGAGTGCTCATTGTTTATTGATGATACTGATCAGAGATTTATTGATCTTCTTTGAATTTTCACTTTCTTTGAACAACTTAAGTACTTGTAGTACATAGTTTGATTATAACAGGAGTCCAAGGAGTCCAATATATTATATGGGTCTATTTTCATATAACGTTGTGCGCAAGGCAGGTTTGGTGAATAGTGACAAGTTTCTGGGGTAAGAACTGCAACTGCCAGATATCTGTGGCCCACTGCTGTACTCAGACATGGCCTGTGTGTGTGAGCATGCCCAGTATGACCTTTCAGTATGTTGTTGACTGACATTTGCTTCGTTTATTTGTGTGTGAATATGCCCAGTATGACCTTTCAGTATGTTGTTGACTGAAATTTGCTAAATTTGTTTGTGTGTGAGCATGCCCAGTATGGACATATATACTATATGTGTGTGAAAAATCAAGTAGGTTTTTACTTCAGGGCTCACCTTTGTGTTGTACATCGACAGGAAGCACACTGTGGCTGCAGGGCTTCCATGAGTCACTTTGCATAGACTTATCAACATTTCTACATACAGGGCGACAGCTATTAGTTGTACATTTCTACCCGGGGGGCACACATGATTGTTACTGTGGGTGTACATAGGATGAGGGGTTCACCTGACACTTATACACATTTGCTAGGCCTGCACTGCTATGTCAGGTACTCCATTTCAGTCTGTACTGTTGCCTATCGTACTGGCTTGAGGCATACTACTGTACTACAGATCTTAGCTTCCAATTTCACGTATATTAGTTTGTGACTTCATTGCCTACCCAACCCACATCACACTGCCTGGCCTGCTGTTATCTGTCTGCACAGGCCTGGGGAGAAGTTACTCATATGCCTCTTCAGAGGGCATAATACAGCATTTGTTTGTGTTTGCGTTAGTTTACAATTGTCCTGCTGTGTCTGTGCCAGTGTCATGGCTTAGTGGTTCAATACTGTGACTATAGTGCACAGTAAGTTCGAGCCCTGTCACTGCTTTTTATTTTCCTGCTGGGCAGACCAGACTGCTTAAGGAACAGTAAAGCAGGTGTGAGCATGTTTACCTGACTTTGCTCAATTTTGCCCAACCTTGCCCAACATTGCTCAATGCTGCCCAATGTTGCGCTAGATAGTGCGTTGCGCAGCTCCATGCAATTGTGTTTAAATATGCTAAATAGTGGTAAAATGTGCTTAGCACTGCTTTATATTGCTTAAAATAGGGCAATCATGCCTCAGGTGTTGCTGCAGGGCTGCCTATGTCAGATGCACATAGTACACTCCCTATACATGTTTGAAAACAGGTAGTGTCAAGTTAGGCATCCCTTTTATTGTATGTGTGAGTCAGAGAGAGGTATTATTTCCAGGGTTCCTACTGAGTCAGTGTATGTGCTATGCATTGCCTCTTTGCCAAGGCATACTGGGCATGCCTCTTTCTGCCTACTGGGGCAGGCTCAGGTTGTTCCTCCTCTGAGTCACGCTGTGCCTGTGCAGGCCTTGGCAATGGTGGGGGGCTGTTTGGCCCTGCCCCATGCTGTTCCTGCTGCAGCTGTTTTCGCAGGATCATATTGTGTAGCATGGCACATACCATGACAATTTGGGTACATGTAGTTGGTGAGTACTGCAAGGCTCCACCAGATGTGTCCAGGCACTGGAACCATGACTTGAGCATCCCAAACACACGCTCAATAATATTTCTTGTTTGTGCATGTGCCTCATTATGGAGTTCTTGTTCAGGTGTGTGTGCATTTCTGATGGGTGTCATCAGCCACGGCTCCAGTGCGTATCCAGCATCCCCCACTAGGTGACCATCAGGGATGTCCCCATTGGCAAATCTCTGGTACAGCTGCATCAGATGCCAGATGTGGGAATCGTGATAGCTTCCAGGGCAGCCAGCACACACATTCATTATTATGCCCTGGGCATCACACATGACCTGGCAGTTGATGGAGGGGACCCTACTCCGCTCACCGGGTGGTGCTTTGATGTGTATGTGCATGCAGTCTATTGCACCCACTACCTCAGGGTATTCTGCTATTTGGTGTAAAAGATGCATATTGCTGGTGAATGCCTCACGGGAATTGGGGAAAATATACGTGGTCACCGACATGTGCTGACATGGCATCCAGGAACTGGTGCAGTACCCTGGATGCTGATGCCTGTGAAACCCCCATCATATCACCAGTTGGTCTCTGGAAGGTACCTGTAGCTAGTATTCCTAGGCCATTACATACCTCGGTATCCACTGGGATGGGTTCCCCTCTGTTGGTTCTGTGTGTGAGGCTTGGCCGGCACAGCTTAATAATTTACTGCAGGAGGTCTCCTTCCACTCTATAGTGCTCCACTATCTCCAGCTCATGTAGCCCCTGGTAGGTTACCCTGGGTCTGTACACTCTTCTCCGTCTCCTCACTGTGGGTTGCTCAACAGCATTCACAAAATCACCACCCTCAACATCTTGCACATGTTGGTTTATGATAGCAATAGCAGCCCCTAACATTTTGTCTGACTTAAGCTTTTTAAGTTTTCACTCTTTGTATACTGCAGTGTTGCAGAGTTCTTGGGAACAACAGGGTAGACTGCTGTTTTCAGAGTTTAAAATGCTGGGCTGGGCTGGGCTAGTCTACTGCCTGTGTAATTGGCTGATTCTGATATATTTCACCTGGCAGTTCTGCTAGTTCTCCTTGGTTAACTTCCTACTAGTACTTTTCTTTCCTTTTCCCTTTCTGTTTCCGCCCAGGGCAGCGCCGCGCAATCAAGCGCAAACACGCACACATGGGCGCACACGTGCACACAAGCTGTGTGCCCATTTGCAAGAAATTTCAGATATATCCACGGCGTACGCCTTTGGTTTCTTGTTTTCAGCTAGGACAACTATAGACACACCTCTTGCAATCCTGAGCAACTCAGCAACTCAGAGCAAATACAAGCCACTGTGCTCCAATACGCTTAGTCTTTCAGACATACCCACTCATGATGTCACCTATCTTCTACTCTACTACTCCCCTTCTCCTACACTTACACTACAGGGACATGGCTCACATGCTGGGGAAAATTGGGATTCACTATACTTATCCTCATTTGCATAGGAGCCTACTAATGCTTGGTTACATCTCTCACACTGAGCTTCCCCCCCTTAGCAACCACTATTCAGTGGTCATGTTGTTTTCAGCCTGCCATTCACCTGCATGGCAGAACAAGCTTTTTAGTGAAAATGCCCATTTTTGGCTATTTTTCAATTTTTTTCATTTTATTTAAAGCGCCGCACATTTGCACGGCACTGCGCTACACGTAAACATCGGCGATCGGGGAAAAAATGGATTTTAAGGATTTACAACATTTGCAAATGCCAATGGCCTTATATTTGGCCATTGGCATGCTTCCTCAACTAGATGCAGCCTTTATTTGGAGCTGTCATAGCTCTGTTTAGCTATTTGCAGAATGGTACTCCATTACCAACGGAGTACATTTCTGCAAATAACACTACTCTTACATGGACAGGTTAGTGTTTCCTGGATCACAAATTTACCTCATTTGCATAGCTTTCAGCAGCAAATGATGTAATTTGCATACCATAACACTGTCCGTGCAAGAGTAGCTTTAGAAGCTCTCATGCACGCCCCTGCTGGCTGTTGCTGGATCGCTCGGCAGACATATAGGCTGTCTGCTGTCTTACACTAATCTTAGACTCCGTGCAAGCCTTCGTAAATCCGGCCCAATATCTAGTCATTTTAAGCCACCCTTCATCTTCAGGTCAAAAAATGTATTCAAAATGAAGAATGTTGCCTTTCCATTACTGACTGTCCTTTTATTCTGTAGATTGTTTTGTTAGAGTAGTAAAACAGTCATACAAAGCATTTATTTTAACGATTATGGATTTTACTAACAAACTGAATTTAAATTTAGAACAGGATAATATCATTTTTTTATATGAATGGAATGTCATACATTTTGGTGTGAAAGCGTGCCAAAACTTTTGTGTTTAATTCTGATGTTTTTAAGTAGTTTCCATTGTGATATGTTAATTTGGGGAACAAAGTCATTGCATTGTCTCGGTTTATCTTTCCTTCCAAACAAAACCTTTGAGATTATTTGACCACCTGCTAGTCTAATTTTTATCAAATATCGTAGCAACTAATTTTAATATACAAGTTGATTAAGGATCGAGGTTGGCAATTCTTAATTTGTTTAAAATCTGCACAAATATTTAAAATGAAAATAGTATGATACTGATTTAAGTGATCATTTTACATTCCTTTTTAGTTAAATGTGTTATTTGTCAAGTGGATGTGATATATTGAAGATTTACCCATGGTTTGTGTGGTTTGATTACGAGGTGAAAGCCTGAGTGAAAGAAAACCAACCATGGGTAAATCTTCACTATACCCACACCCACAAGTCAGTTATTGCTATTATAAAATAACATTATTTAAGAAAGAAATTACTTGCTTTTCTTAAATAATGTCTTTGTATAACAGCACCCCGTGGTGTTCCTCTGTGTTGTGTCACATTATTCCACTTTGTTGATGCACTGCATGTGCACATGGGACTTAAGTTCCCACACTTACATGGTACATCAGACCTTTGGAAAGCAAGCAACAGAGAAAAGAATATCATCACTGCTTTTATTTAAATTGTTTTGAAAAAAATAATTATGGACAGTTTAGAGTTATAGGCAGGGCAAAACACAAAGAAAATCAGCTATAATTCTTTAGTTTTGCAGAGCATACCTGATTTTCTGTGCATTTTCTCTACCGTCCATACGTACCTCTCAACCTCTTGGCTCAAGAAATGTGCAAAGCCTTAAATAAAGGGAACAAAGGTCCCAAATGAAAATTTTGCTCTTATAAACTTAGAAAGAAGGTAGAATAATAGGATTTATGCTATTAAACATTTATTAATAATACGATAATAGGATTTATTATTATTAAGGTCTTTTTTCTATTGGTATATGCTCGGTTTTACAACGGACATGCTGGCTGACCAATCAACGTGCACACTTTTGAATACTAATGAGCTGTCATTGCATAATTCCTATAGAATTATAACTAACTGATGTTTATTCTTCTTAGAGAAAGATGATCAGAGCCATCAGGGACAGGGGCTTTGGGTTTTAAGCAATCCAAAGCTTCTACTTATTCCTGTGAAAATATATTACTTTGAAAAGTATCTGCTCTATCACAAAGAAGTATATTTAGTTTAAAATTATTAATGTAATGTTTAGCTTATAATTGTTTAATTTGTGGATTTCAAGACCCATATGTTGACCCAGATGTGTTACAGAAAACTTTAATGTTGCTTGATGTTTACTGCAGACTAAGTCATTAACTTTGATACATGGTATATTATTAGAGCTATAGTCGAAGTTTAAAATACCTGACAGCATCTAAGAAGGAATACTCCCCATTTCAACATATTTTGCCTTCATTTTTGCTTAAAAATAGCTTGATTTGTAACATAAATGTTTTTGAATTTACCTTTAAGCACCATTTCTCAGTATTTTAATTCAGCATATACCTTTTTCCAAGTCATTATCTAATGTAGACATTGTATTTCCTAATTCAGTTATTTTCTCCTTTCTGGATTTTTAGGCAAGAAGACTTAATAATTAATGTCCTCCTCAAAGTCATTTTAAATGCCTATCATTTTATATCAAATTGTATGTTCTAATCTGGATCATTCTCAAAATGAAGTTTAAAAATTTGCATGTTTCTTCATTAATATCCTTTTCCTTTAGCAGTTTAGAATTAAATCTCCAGACTGAGGAACTGACACCCTCAACAGGACCAAGTCCAATGGTTCCCATACTTGCACCCAATTCAGTTCATTCCAAGTATCCCAGGGCTAGCTAAGAGCCCTGCAGTCCATTTGTTTCTGTCTTTGTAACATAATTGTCCCCTTCATTTTCCAAAGATGAGAAGCTGGTTAGGTAGTGAATCATCTTGCTGGTCCTGTCGAGCAGCCCACTCCTCCCCACAGTAGCTCCACAACTACTGCCTCCCTCATGGAGTTTGCCTCTGCATGCTCCCTTAAATTTGTACAAGTGTACAGTGGTAGTACATGCCCATAGGCCTGTGCTCCATGTGTGCAATTACTAGGCAAGCCAGAGCCATGGCCCTTTAGCTGTGCAAGCACCCAGTCCACTAAACCAACTCAGTTCACCTGTGCAATAAGCAGGGCTCTATCCTTCTATGCTCCTGGAGTTCCATTAATGATAGGTTTGTTTTGCTGCATTAATGAGTGGTTTCTGTATTCCAAATCATGGTTACTTCATGACATGAAACATTGGAAAACATACATTTTAGGCCGTACTTTATAAAGAGAGGAAATAAAAATATATTCTCTATCTTTGAGGAATGGAGCCGTATACAAATCAAAAATGTCACTGTTATTCATTAAGAATGTAATCAAGAACTTAAGAAGCACTGAATCTGTATTTTTACTTGTAATATCTGATACTAGAGTAATCAGGGATGATCCCAGTGCTAGACTTCAATCACTAGTTAAACTATAATACTGCTTGTCATAGGATAACAATATATTAGCTAAATGCTACAAGAAAGTTTGACTTTTTCCACAAGGAGCATATACTGATAATATAACTAATGCTTTTATTAAAATCAGACACATACATTCCATCATCACATATCTTCCCCTGGGTTTTCTTTGGCTTATTTTGACAGACAATTTTTTGACTGGGTGCGCCATTCTTACCAGGTGAATCACCAGCAGCAAAATTACAAGGAAGCCATTTCACATCCTTCTTTTTTTTTCACATCCTCCTTATTAGGTCTCTCATTACTGCCTTCCTTCCATTTTGTGAGACATCTCCATAAATGTTCCTAAAGTTCTCCATTTGATTTTATGCAATGTTCATTTTATCCAGTGTCTCCCTTAATGCTAATCTCACTTTTTGACTGTTTTTTTTTTCTTTTTCCCTCCTCTATAAGACTTCCCTTAACACTGCATAGCTCAACCACTCTTTTTTTAGGTAGTTTGAATTCCTTATTTACTTCCAATTTGTTTCTTCCATAACTTCTCACTTTCTCCCAGTCCTCTCCCATCCATCACCCCATATCCTTTTTCTGTCCATGCTCCACATACCATTTCCCTAAGCTTTTCCATAGCTCTTCCACTCTGCTGCTCCACTAAGATCCACCATCTGTTCTTCTCTTCCTCTTCTTTATCAGTCTGTTCCTCCCTATATCTATTCATGGTTAAATTATGTTATATGGTAATGTGCATATGGCATAACATGTCAGTAGAAACTTTCAACATTTTTGCTTTGTTCTACCCTTACTTGTATCTATTATTTTCCTTCAATCTTTAAATTCTAGTATTTACTTCCTGTTTGATTTGATAAGTAAATATATGTGTATAGTATCAGTGCGGTTACCAAAATTATGACTGCGTTTATTCTTTCTATTACTGTATGTTTGTTTTTCTCCTCTATTCAGGACCTTGTCCCCTTTTTTATTTATTCCTTCAGGTCACTTTGCAGTCATCCCTCTGTTGTGGCACATACACTTAATATTAGCTATTTGGGAGTATTCTGTCTCTTTCATCTCATCTTTTTGTTTCCCTCTGCTTATCCTCACTAACATTGTACTTTTTCTTTTGCATTTCAGTCTTGGGTTTATCTCAAATTTGTTGAATATATATGTCTTACTTTCTCTAGTGTTTCTTCTATATGTTATAACAGAATAATTCAGTTGTTAATGTATATAAGACTTTACTTTCCAAGTTTCCACTTCCCATCTGTCTAACCCCTTTATCATGGCTGTGGCAAGTACTTCAGTCACTAGAGAGAGAGAGAGAGAGAGAGTGGGCAGCTTTGCTTAGTTCCTCTTCCTACCTCTGTCTCTCTTGAGGTTCTCTCATTTGTTATTACTTCCACTGATGTATTTTTGTACATTGTCTTCATCTATAGCATGGATTTTTTTTCTCAACCCCCTCTTCTGCAAAAGCAGGCACAGAAATCGTCTTACTGAATGTTACAGGTTTTGAAGAGCAAATAACTTGAATCCTTACTTTCCCATCTGATTTTTCTGTTCATTGTTCATAATTATAGAATAATTTCTTCTGCTCTCCTCCCTTTTATAAACCTGTTTTGCCCTGCTTAAGTTACGTCTGGGAGTCTGAAAGTATACCATCAAACATCTCAGTTAGAATTTTCACCATCAGTTTTATACTGGAATACAGCAAAAATATAGCCCTGCAATTCCCTGTCGCCACTTTTCTTTGGAAGAATTATTATTCTAACTTTCCTCATTCCTCATGTTATTCTGAAATTCATACTATTTTGAATTCTTCCACCACTGTGTGCTGTACCACTGCCCCACTCCCCAAACACACATATATATGGAACTCTGGAGGGTTCCCATATGGATCCACTTGCTTTCTTATCTTCCATAATTTTCACTGCTGCTTCTCTTATCTTTGTGTCCAGCTTTCTCCCTTGCTGTCCTTTTATATCATATATATCACTGTGTCCTACTGTATTCAGGGGTGGCATTACAAGAGGGCACATGCCCCTCCTGTGGCAGTGTGTGCTCCACTGAGTGCCCCAGTCCTTGGAATGCTATACCAGGCTGCTGCACACAACAGCCTGACTATTTCATGTGTGTACTGATGTAATGGAGAGCACAGACACAGACTCATATGTCTATTTTTTAAGCAGTGATGGTAAGAAGATTTTTTTTTCAACAGCCTAGTCAATAATATATGTAACAGTTTTCCAAGCTGTACCAATTGCACAAATACAATGATCCTACTATCAGTAATAGTAAGCAACTTGTTCAATTATTATGAGGCACACAAGTGTAAATAGTTAGCATGTGTTACCTTAATATAGACACAAAATTTAATACATTGGACAAGATACTTATGGTTCAGCAAATCAATAATGGCATATTCATTTAAATAATCCATTGTCAACAGCAAGGAAATAATTTTAAAAGACAAAATATCTAAATCTTAATCATGGAATTTTCAGAAATTAAAACTAGTGATGTAAGTCAAATCATATGAGGAAATCACACAACCAGTATACAAACCAATATTACACCAAGCTAACCTTGTACAAAGGAAAGAACTCCATAAAGTAGTTTTTCTGAGCCCACCCTGACAATTGTGCAAGCTACACTAAAATACTAAAAATTCTGTTTTGCTGTCAGAAAACATGGTGGCCTACTGTGGGGCAACACCAGAGGCGTCAGTCACAGTAGACGTCAATATCAGTAGATATGAATTTGTGAAAGTGCTACTCCAGACTCAGTGCCCTAGACCCCCAGCAACAACTTCAAACACTGATGGAAAATCTCCTGCTTTAATATGCTTCTATTAAGTTTTCAGTTCAGTGACTTGGCATCTTCAGAAACCATGGATGATGCTAAGTCAGTCATAGACAATGTGAATAATTCAGAATCAGAGATTACATGTAATGAATGAATGTATGTATCTATCCAAACATCATGTGGTTAAAAAG
Source organism: Protopterus annectens (assembly GCF_019279795.1). NCBI lineage: Eukaryota > Metazoa > Chordata > Ceratodontiformes > Protopteridae > Protopterus > Protopterus annectens. The sequence goes on from NC_056735.1 coordinate 1,963,799,988, forward strand.
GCCAAAATGTTCCCAAGACTCCAATAAATAGGCTTAAAGCCATATGAAATATATATATATATATATATATATATATATATATATAGATATATATATTTATATATATATATATAGATATATATATATATATATATATATATATATATATGTATATATATACACATCTCTCTCTCTCTCTCTATATATATATATATATATATATATATATATATATATATTTTTTTTTTTTTTTATATACATATGGATCCTATCCTAATCTCCGAAATATGGAGAGGTAGATAGATATACACATGCTCACATATATGGATCTATCTCATAGATATACACATGCTCACATATATGGATCTATCTTAGTTGCTCAAGTATACAAATGTGAGACTGAGTAAATGGGTAGAATATTGAAACTCAGACAAAAAAAAATATTTTTTGCAGGGGCAGGCCACCCTACATCCCCACATCCCACTGCTAATTATATATACCAACTCTGAGATTGCACAACAGGGACGAAAGTATAATTCGCAATCTGCCACATACAAATGCTAGATTTTTCTTTTCCCTGTGTCTGTTTGATATTCTGCCCATTTGCTGTTGTGGGTCTGACATTGTGTTGTTTAAGGGTATGTAGGTTTGACCCATTATATATATAGGTAGATGGATAGATATACTGAGGTTAGTCTAAATTTCAGTAGATTGACATTACAAACAGTAACTGCAAAACATCAAAAAAATAAAAAAAAGATCAACAGCTAATATGTGTGCTCTGAGGCAGAGCCTCTGACCATTCAAAAGAAAACTACTGCTTTTGCAGGGAGGCAAGCCTCTCCTATACCCACTGCTACTTAAATATTCTAACTCTGAGTTCACACAGTCCATATTCCCAAACTCCAATACCATAGCCATCTCACACAACTGTTGACCATATGCTTTGTTGACTAAGGTGTGTAAACAAAACAAATATATTTAAACACAGTTGACCTACACTGGTGATCCCATATATATATATATATATATATATATATATATATATATATATATATATATATATATATATGCATGTAAGTATGTGTGTGTGTGTATGTTATATATATATATATGTTTGTGTCTTTCGGTTTTCGCCACAGTGTAACTCCGGTCCGCTAATGATTGGCAATAGAGTTTTACGTGCTGGCTTGCCAGGCCTAACACACAACCTTCAACGAAGGAACACCCATTCATGCATGTTGACACATAGAAGACGCTCTAACTGAGAATCAAATGGGCAACGTCTAACTGTGAGGCGACAATGCTACCGCAGCACCACCACCGCAGTATATATATATATATATATATATATATATAAATATATATATATATATATATATATATATATATATATATATATATATATATATATATATATATATATATATATATATATATATATATATATATATATATATATATATATAAAATAGATATATATAGATATAGATATAAATATATATACATACTATATATATACAGAGAGAGAGATTTATATTTATCTATGTATGTGTAGACCCGTGTTAGGTAATTTATGTCCAGTGTTGCCTGCTGTTAAAGATCAAGCTCTCCATCTCCTGCATCTCCCTCAAAACAAATTGCTTCACAAGCAGAAAAACCGAAGACTTGAAACTCCATTGACAAATGAGACATTTGGAATGGACAGATTTTTGACAAATGTTATCCCCATCTCTGAAATAATGTTCCTTTATATATGAAGTGGAGGAATTATGTTTCCTGCCATCCAGCCATCATTATACACACAGCTAGTCAACTTCACTTCTACATGACCTTTTCCTCTAGCTGCAAGTCTCCTGTGAGGGACTGCATCATTAATGAAGTCAGAGTACCTAACTTACTGCTAATGAAAAGCAACCACTTCAGTCACAGCAGAATATAAGGACAAATTTTCTTTCTTTCTTTGAGTATTTAACTTGGGAATTCAAAATACTCACCTGCATATTTAACAGTAACATATGAAACTTGATTTGCAATCCAAGAATGTGAGCTGACTGCCAAAATAATTGTGTGACTTTGCCTTAATATTCAAATACCATTGGTATCCAGCATATTCTGTATTTCTTATACCACTGCTTCAAAAAACTTACTACATCTATGGACTTGCACAACTCCTGTAGCATCCGCTTCTCTAGCCAAATGCAATCACAAATCATTAATCTTCTTTAGGGAATTTTAATTCACCAGAGAAACTTGTATGAATTCAAGGACTTCCAGGCCTATGTAGCTTTGGCTGTCTATTTTGCCAATGAATTCTGCCATCAATCTAATAACTAGTTTAAGCCAAGTAGTCCCTGTTAGAAAACGATATAATAAGGAAGCATAAAACAAACTTCCTTGGTGGAATTCCACAATTACTAAACTCTATAACAGAAGAGAAATGCTGTTTAGCCCTATAATAAATAAAACTCTATCTGCAATAAGCAGTCACAAAGATAACCAAAATCTAAAAGGTACCATAATGAAAATCCAAACAGAACATGATTTAAAATATCAAGTGTAATCATATTGCCTTCTTTAACTTCAAATGACTGTAAAAAAGACTGAGCGATGCTGTGAATTAATTTTGTGATAGTATTATTTATACTGACCGTGATATTGGCAATATACTTGCAGAAAGATTCAGTGCTAGATTCATTCCAGAAATAGTTTTTAAAATTCCACAAATTCCTGAGTCCTTTTCTTCCCAAAGATTATTAGAGAACCTCCCTAACTGTATTATCAGAAGTTGAAAATACCATTATTCATCCCTAAACAATATATGTTGTTAATGAGTAATGCCAAATATTCCTTCTCTGGTTCATAGGTAGGTACTAGGCTATTGGCCCAAGGGCCTAAGTAAGCCTAGCCAACAAGGTTCCCTGGCTTACGCCACCCAAGAAAGTTAATTTCCTGTGCCCCCATCAAGCAGAGCCACCGAATTAATCCCTGAGGTATATTTCCTATTTCCCATCCACTCATCAAGATTTTTCTTGAGGAGTGCTAACGAACTTTGCTTGACATAAATGGGTAGCATGTTCCAGAGTATAGGAAGCCTCTGGGACAGGAATCTATCCCTCCAGCATGTCCTGTTTATTGTGGTGACAAGATTTACGTCCCTAGAACATGTAGCTCAGAGGGGTTTGGATTTCTTAAGGTGTAGCATGTCCAACAGCTCTGGGTTTAACTTAGCTTTATATGTTAGGTAGAGAGCTCCTCAGAGTAGGTGATATGCTACAGAGTAAAGCTGGAGTTTTTTGAGACGGTCAGTGTAGGGCATCTGTTTTGAGGCCAGTAATCCTCTTTGTGAGGTACTTCTGTGGCCCTTCCAGCTGCTGCAGATGTCTTGTGAGGTACATTCCAAAAGGGGTGTTGTACTCTATAATGTGTCTAATGAGTGCCAAGTAGAGGGGAACAATGACCTCTTTTTTTCTGGATGAGAACCCTTTTGTGATGAGGTGTGCCATATAGAAGGTTTTCCTGACTACTGTGGTGATGTGATTATCAAAGGAGAGACTACTGTCCACCTGGGTCCCAAGGTCTCTTCTCACACATTTGGCATTAAGTAGACTGCCGTTTATGTGGTAGTTCATGGGTACAGAGTTTTTACCAAAGGGGATACCTCTGATACCAGGCATCACCTACTAAAACTGTTTAACTTATGTACTTGTGTTATTTGTTTGCAAACTTCTTGTTTATTTCTTTTTTTTATTTAATTTGGTTAACTGAACAAGTCATCCGGTTCAAAGACAGCTTTCAGCCTCAACCAATGCCAAAAGGCAGTAACAACTTTTCAAAACACTTACAAACAAATTACATTATAACAAATTTCAAACCAGCATTTCCATTCAGGATGCATTATAACTAACATTCACAGTTTAAGAATACTGGTACGTGTGCTTTTTCATGTATGGTATTAACATAAATTACTGTGTTATAAACAAGGATACTGGCAGTATTTATTTGCATATTTATACTGGTTATGTAGCTATCTCTATGTATCATTGCACAAAGCTAAGTGTAGTGTGATTATTTTAGTGCGCTAGCTGAAATACCAATTCCATGGATGTAACTTAAGCAGATCTACGCTGTATATTCCTTAGGTAAGAAAATCAGCTTTTTCTCTGCTACTGTGTAAAGGGAACATGACACTGATCCAAGGAAGTATAGACTTAGCCTAACAAGCATAATTTGCTAAATCAAGGGATGCATTATATCTGAGTTCATAAGCTCTGATATAAAATATTATTGCTTTAACCTGTCTAATTTATTTAAAAAAATAATAGAATAACAGATGTCAGCAATGTTCATTTTCCCAACAATAAAGTGCACCAAACTCTGTGTGGTGTTATTCATTGTAATCTTCACGGATTTACAAGAAAATCAAACATTTTATTAGTAACAGGATACAAATATGAGGTAAAATCAAGGGCATTGCTCACAAAAGGCATATATATTGTATATGTTCATGTATGAAGACACACAATCAGTAAGTGATAAAAACAACAGCAATATTGCTAGCGAGTTATTATACTTGCAATGAGTGTAATCTTCTTTTCTTATTTTAAGTTTCCTTTTATCTGCACTTAAAAGGAAATTACAGTTTCCAGGTTCCCGTTGTACTACACCCCAACTATAACTGATTCTAATTAGCAGTCAGATTGGCACAGGCAACTGTAATTTCCTTTGAAATTTAGATAAAGGGGGAAAATCACTGAAGTGATTCAACTCCTGATGCTAGGAATGCTGCGGCAATGAATGACATTCTTACTTTAACAAACTAATTACTCTACACAGGACTTAATAATTCACAGAATGCAATATGGCAGAACAAAACTGAAAAGTATTTTTCCGCAGGGTAATCATAACGTTCCTTCTAAATGCAAAGTGGCATACTGAAGTAGTGACAGGATGGGCTGAGGAAAGGGTGATGTAAGCTTGGTAGGAAGTACCATTTTTAACAAAGTGAGCCTGGGACACCCTGCAGAACTAGGATATTAAAGTACGATGACAGCAGGACAAAATCCATATCTGTTTAGTTACTGACACACAGTTCTTGCACTCTGGAAAAAAAAGCCTACATAATACCCATACAAGATGACCCACCTACAGACCTAACTACAAACCCATAGCAATAGTATTTCCCCATCAAAATTCTAGAAAAATGCATCACTCACAAGTCATACATATCTGAGCTTCTCTCCAATACAGCATGGGTTATATTCAGACTCCAGTACTAGAACTGCCCTCCTGCGCTTCACTAACATAGTGATTCTCAATAGAAATGCAACTCATCTTGTTTCCATAATCTTTCTTGACTTGTTTAAAGCCTTTGAGACAGTCTGCCACCAAAATCTGTTGTGTAAACTTTCCTCCTTATGTCTTGTTGAATCCTCACATCACTAGTTCTACAGCTTTTTGTCACAAAGGGAACATGCTGTCAAATGGCAAAATTATTTCTCTTTCTTATCACCCATCTGTGGTGCATATACATATTTAAGGACCATATCACCTTCAGGCAGATTCTCAGAGATCCACACACAAAACTCAGAGAACTACAGACCAATATAACAAGACAAACATTTGGCTCATATCCTGTTGCAGGATACCCTCAATGTCCCCTCACAATCATTGAAGATTCCTCAGTGTACTTAATGTACTGCCTACAAAAAAGAAATCCATTACATTTGAAAACTTCAATACCCATTAATAAAGTGGAGCACCTATACATTGTACAGAAGTTATTAGATTTAATAAACAAAATTCCACAGATCAGGTAGTTAACTCCGCAGAGGTTATAATATTTTTTGATCTGGTCATTACAAATATAGACTTTTCATGCACTTTTCCCATGGTACCTCCTCCCCTGGTTAAGTCAGACCATAAACAAGTGTGCATCTAATTTCTTAGAATTCAGGGGCATGAGAAGTACTAAGTTCATCAAATTGTATAACAAGGTTTCAAAAATCACTCACGGCAGTATCAGCTCTGATGATGACACAGCTAGTAGCTCTGTGAAGGAACTATGCCTACATTTAGAAAATGTATAAATCTTGTGGTTCCAACCAGAGTAAAATATTATGGAAAATTCAAAAACAAACTTCTCTGGTGATCATTCAACATAAATAAACTTTGCAGTAAAATAAAAATAATCCTTAAAATATACAGCAGATCAAAAAAGTCTCATATCAACAACAGTATCAGAAATTTACTAAAAATTTGAAAATACTAGTGCATTCACTAAAGCAGCCCATAAGCATAGGTCACCGACTGAAGTGAAGGACAATTATAAATCCTTCTTCAGCTATAGTAGGGAAGTATTGGATAACTCGCACCATTTTCTGAACTTATTCAAATGGTGCCACCTATTTGGACCTATTAGACATTGGCAATATACTAGTAAAAAAATCAGAGCTAATTTTTATACAAAGACTTCTTTCCAGAGTCCACAAATTCCTAAATCCTTTAAACCCTGTTTTATCAAAAGGGATCATGTACTGAATGTGTTTTCTCAGACCAAAAATACTTCTATAGGGCTTAACAATATACCTGTGGTTTAATAAATAGAATAAGCATGCTCTGACAGAGTAACTCCTCAAACTGTGTAACCCAAGTTTAGCTACATATTTGTCACTAAAGTTTGGTGGACTGCAGTGGTGATGTCACTCTGCAAGGAAGGCCATACCATCAACTCCAGAAATTATTAGACCCATCAGCCTGACAAGTCTTTTTTGCAAAGCTGTGGAATATATTACAACCAACCTTATAAACTATGAAATCATTACACTTTTTGGGGCAAATGTTTCTATTAGGAGGGTCAAACTTCATTATTTGAAGATGTGCATATTTATGTGTGTTTGTATTAAGTTAACAGGTAAGTGGGTGCTCTGGGCTATGTTTAGTTTTTTGTTTGAGGAATTTTATTAAAACAAAAATTCTTGTAAGTTCCAATGTTGATGATAAGAAAAGAAAACTGTGCAAAGGATTAAACTGCCAAATATTAGTGGGTGCATTTATCACAAAAGCCAGAAATAAACATTTAAAAAGTTGCCACATATAATAGATGTGAATAATGACTTTTTACCATAATGTCAACACTTTCCATATTACTGGAATGTGAATGATCTCACAGGTTTAGATGAAAGAATATTTAATTATATTAAGAAATTCCGAGTGTAAATAGTAATGATACACAAGACACACTTGGAAAGAAATATTTCAGGATGAATATTCAGCAGAATATCAAGAACAATGGAAATGAGAAGTACTTATATTAACTGGCAGAAGAAGAAAAAATGATAATGGCATATTTGTTGTTGTAAGGGGCTACTGACAAGGGATGAGGATTACACTGGCATTTATTTATATTCCTCTTAAAACTGCTATTATGCAGCTTAAAAAACTGGAGAAATAATCAGCTTTCAGCAGGAAATATTACTTATAGGTGGGGACTGGAATTTGATTTGAAACAATGAGGGTGCATCTGGGGGGCCTAGAAAGGAAATATAACAAAAGAGGGTAGTTTCAGGATAAATTTATGAAAATATTTGGTATAAAAGATGGGAATTCAGTAATAGGGACTAAGAGAAAATGTACATATTATTCTGCAAGGTACAATAGCTGGGCTAGACTAGCAGAAATTATATTTCACAGGAACACATGTATTTAATTGAGAACTTTGATACACATCCAATAACTTATTACAGATCATTCACCAATAATTATTAAGATGAAAATGCAGGTTAATGAAGTAAAGGCAAGACACTTGTGCTTTCCCATCAACCTGTTAAAATTATAGGAATTTAAGGAATGAGTTTTGGAAATTATTCAGGAGTTATTAGATAAGATAAAATGTACTCCAGAAGTCATAGCTAGTGAGTGGGATAAATGAAAGTGGAGTTTAAAAATAAGGTAGAAATAAAAGGAAAATAGATCTGTTAAGAAGTAACAAGAATTATTTAGAGATGCTGACAAAGGTTAAAGTATTACAGAATAAAGGGAATCTCACAGAACAAGAAGAGGTGCAATTGCAGAGTGCTATAGGGTAAATAAGGGAGTACCTCGATTATATGCATAAGTTCAGAAAGATTGTTCTTAAGCAACTGTTTTTGATAATAACTCCAAACTTTTGGCAAAACAACTTAGGTAACAGAAAGTAAAAAGGGTTGCTGCCAAACTTAGGATACCTATAATAAGAAAAATAACAAGACCCTGTAGAGACATTAGAGATAGTTCAAAAATTTAATGAACACTTTTATAAAACAGAGAAGTACAGAAATCAAGAAAAAGCACAAATGGAAATATTTATGATATATTTAAACATGCCAAATTTAGAGGTAGATGAGGCTTAACAACTAACAGATGAGACCAGTGAAGCTGAGATAAAAATGGTGATGTACAACAAATCTGCAGGAAATGCTCCAAGGATAAATGGTATTCCTACAGAAGGTTGGACGCTAGGAGAGAAGAGAGTGATAAAGATATGGAAGGTTTTGTTTAGCAGTATTTTAAAAGGAGGGGAGACACCAACATCCTGAAAAAACCCTGTGGTGGCTGTAATACCTAAAGATAGTAAAAATCCATCAGATCCAGCTTTATGTAGGCCCATTTCAATTTTAAATCATGATTATAAAGTTTTTCCTGGGATTCAGTAAGGTTCCATGCAGGAATAGCTAATTTCTGCACTGAAACTACTATTTATAAGCAGCATGGCAGGGTGCCATGCATAGTAATGAAGGCGCGCTGCCTCTGCTCCTAAATGGACACGGAGCATGGACGAGTGCAGGGGGTATGTCTGAGAGCAGAGTTCTCACAATACACACACCTGCACTCAAGAATTGCCATTTGGCAATTACAATGATCGAGAATGCTCATAGGGGGTCGCATACCTCCCAACTGTACAGATCTTTGCAGAATGTCCAGACGTTTCATTCATACATTTGGCCTGTACCCCATTTGTCCTGGCAAATCACTGGGATGATCTCAGGATTTAAGTCATTCAATAATGGCATACATTTGAGTTTCAGACACCAAATCTATCAGAAAACTTGTATTAAAACAAATCCTGTTACTCTAGCAACTCACTTAAGTTTATTAGAGCAATGTCTAAAATATGTCCCTAGTTTACCTCATTTTGTCAAGCTTGTCCAGATATTTTGCATGAAGAGGTTGAGAGGTATGGAGGGGTTGCTAGGATGTCTGCCAAATGTGCAGATGCATGCAGAAATCCACAGCAATAAATGTAATCTGTCCCTTCCTAGAGAAAATAACACTAGAAATTGTTTTTATCATACAGATTAAATTTAACCGTAGGTGCGCGGGTTTTCCCATTAGCTATGCATACTGTAGCTTAAATAGCACAAGAAGATAAATAAAAAGATACATTCAGTTGAAGCAGTACTGCAATAATGTAGTGGTCAGAGTGTTCACTTTTTGAGCGGTCATTCCCGGTTCGATCCTCACTGTGGTAAATTCCATTTTCCATGTGAAAGCAATTTATGAACATTTTTTTGCTGTATAACCTACTAAATAGCATATATTTGTGAGCTGGAGTACTGCATTAAGTGCAGATGTAAGGTGTCATTGTAATGTGGTAAAACCCACAGATAAACACAAGTGCCCCATACAGTATACATACACATAAATCAGGGATACTAAACAAAGTTATAATGTGTAATGAATGATTAATCCATGCCATACAGCAAATAGTGTAAAATATGTATAGCGTGTCCAAATCTACCACTTTCCCAAGACCCATGTTTCATTTCTTTCTAAATTAGTGTGGGAGTAAGCAGGAGTAAGCATTTTTAAGTGGTAGTAAGCAGGTTTAATCCTGTTTGCATGGAGGTAACCAATGCAGACACAGGTTAAGCAATTTTGAAGCTAACTCTCTGTAAGCATATTTAACCGGAAGTTACCATTGCTTACCATAGCGCAAACCCACTTACAACTGCTTAAAAGTGCCTTAATCACTCTGTATCCAACAGCTCCTGTTCTGCCCAGCAACAAAATAAACAGGCCTTGCAGGTTTTGAATCCAGGAACCCTGTACACTATAGAAAAGGCAATTAACCAGTAAGCCATCACAGCTGCACAAAAAATGGAGGTATACCCAAACAGATCCTCACTACAGCAAAATCACAATTTACATGTGAAAGGAATCTATAAACAGTTTTATGTTGTATAACCTACTACATAACATATATATGTGAACTGAAGCACTAAGTCCAGATGTGATGTGTCATTGTAAGAAAGTGGTGAAATCCCACAATAAACACAAGTACCCCATACAGTGTACATACACATGAATCATGGATACTAAACAATAATATAACAAGTAATGAATGATAAATCAATGCCAAACAGCAAATACTGTGCAAATTTAAAAATAGGCAATGCTAAGCATTGCACACCTCTGCTTACTAGGTGTAAGCAACGTGTAGCCCAGCTAAATAGATTTGCCCATTGGTATACCCCTTTAAGCAATGCCAACTTTACATAAGCAGGTTTGCCCATAGCTTAGCATTTTCAAAACCATCCAATCACAGCAAAGTGTGGGAATTCGGCCCTATTTAAACCCCACAGGTGGGAATACATCTCATAACTGGTTGCAACTTCATCCTGTAGGCACTATGGCTGTTGTCAGAGAAGGATCACACTTTCCTGGGCATCCAGGAGTCCAAGGTCATGGCAGGACACCTGGTGAAAGACCATGAAGAGAGACTTCTCCAGGGCCAGTACCAGGGTTCCCAATATAAAGCGGAAGCCTGGGACCATCTCGCCCATGACTTCACCAGTGCCACTGGCATCTCATACCGGAGAGCAGATCAGGCATCACTATGTCAACCTGAACCGGAGGAAGAGGGAGCTCTTGGATCAGTGGATCCAAGAAGCTAGGTAGGGTGATGTCCCAGCCATGTGTAAGTACTCATTCTACTACCTGTTTAATAATTGCCAGCTCATGTATATTATGGATAGGTAAGGATAAATATTTATTTATATATTTTACATTTGTTAACCAGGAAATTCAGACTGGACCAGATCCATTTTCAGCGGAGGCCCGGGGAGAAAAGCTCCAGCATCAAGTTATACAAATACAGTACATCCAGCATAATACACAAAACAGGATACATCATGTATGTTGAGCATAGTAATATAACAAGAAATTAATAAAACACTCTAGGTAAAAAATGATATAGAACATAGGCAAAAGACAATCCCCCGGATTTACGAAAAATATTTCTGTCGTGCGATCCAGGAACAGCCAGCAGGGGTGTGCACGAGAGCTGCTAAAGCTACTTTTGCATGGACAGCATCATGGTATGCAAATTACATCATTTGCTGGTGAAAGCCATGCAAATGAGGTAAATATGCGATCCAGAAAACACTAACCTGTCCGTGGAAGATTAGTGTTAGCTGCAGAAATGTACTCCGTTGGTAACGGAGTACATTTCTGCAAATAGCTAAACAGAGCTATGACAGCTCCAGATAAAGGATGCATACAGTTGAGGAAGCATGCCAATGGCCAAATATAAGGCTATTGGCATTATAAAATGTTTAAAAATATAACAATTTAACTTTTTTTTCCCGATCTCCGAAGTTTAAGCATAGCGCAGCACCGCACAAACATGTGGCGCTTATAAAAACAAGAAAATTATTTAAAAAAAGCCAAAAATAGGAATTTTCACTAAACAACTTATTCTGTCATACAGGTGAATGGCAGGCTGAGGACAACATGCCCACTGAGTAGTGGTTGCTAAGGGGGGGGAAGCTCAGTGTGAGAGATGTAACCATGCATTATTAGGCAAGTCTATGCAAATGAGGATAAGGATAGTGAATCCCAATTTTCCTGAGCATGTGAGACATGTCCCAACAGTGTAAGAGTAGGATTAGGTGAGTAGAACACTAGAATAAAGGTGACATCATGAGGGGGGGGTGTCAGACAGGCTGTAAGCTAATTGGAGCACAGTGGCTTGTGTTTGCCCTGAGTTGCTCAGGATTGCAAAGAGGCATGCCTACAGTTGTCCTATTTGAAAACCTCAAACCCAAGGTGCACACTGTTAAAAGATAGGAAACTCCTTGCAAACATGCACACAGTGTGTGCACACATTTGCCCTTGTTTGCACGACGCTTCCCCCCCGGGTGGAAACAGAAAAGGCAAAAGGAAGGAAAAGAAGTAGTAGGAAGTTAACCAAGGAGAAATAGCAGAGCTGCCAGGTGAAATATATCAGAATTAGACAATTACACAGGCAGCAGACTAGCCCAGCCAAGCCCAGCACTTTAAACTCTGCAAACACCATTTCCCCCCTGTTTTTTTCTCAAGAACTCAGCAACACTGCAGTATACAAAGAGGGAAAGTTTAAAAAGCTTAAGTCAGAGAAAATGTTAGGGGCTGCTCTTGCTATCATAAACCAACATGTGCAAGGTGCTGCGGGTGGTGATGTTGTGAATGCTGCTGAGCAACCAACAGTGAAGAGACAGAGAAGAGTGTACAGACCCAGGGTAACCTACCAGGGGCTACATGAGCTGGAGATAGTGGAGCACTATAGGGTGGACAGAGACCTCCTACAGCAAATTGTTGAGCTGTGCCGGCCACGCCTCACACACAGAACCATCAGAGGGGATCCCAAGGTATGTGTTGGCTTAAGAATACTAGCTACAGGTACCTTGCAAAGACCAACTGGTGATATGATGAGTATTTCACAGGCATCAGCATCCAGGGTACTCGATGCCATGTCAGCACGTCGGTGACCATGTATATTTCCCCAATTCCCTTGAGGCATTGGCCAGCAATATGCACCTTTTCCACCAAATAGCAGAATGCCCTGAGGTAGTGGGTGCAATAGACTGCATGCACATATGCATCAAAGCACCAGCTGGTGAGTAGGATAGGATCTACATCAACCGCAAGGGCTTCCCCTCCATCAACTGCCAGGTCGTGTGTGATGCCCAGGGCATAATAATGAATGTGTGTGCTGGATGCCATGGAAGCTATCACGATTCCCACATCTGGCATCTGACGCAGCTGTACCAGAGATTTGCTAATGGGGACATCCCTGATGGTCACCTAGTGGGGGATGCTGGATATGCACTGGAACTGTGGCTGATAAAACCCATCAGAAATGCACACACACCTGAACATGAACTCCATAATGAGGCACACGCACAAACAAGAAACATAATTGAGCATGTGTTTGGGATGCTCAAGTCATGGTTCCGGTGCCTGGACACATCTGGTGGAGCCTTGCAGTACTCACCAACTACATGTACCCAAATTGTTATGGTATGTGCCATGCTACACAATATGATCCTGCAGAAACAGCTGCAGCAGGAACAGCATGGGGCAGGGCCAAACAGCCCCCCACCATTGCCAAGGCCTGAACAGACACAGCATGACTCGGAGAAGGAACAACCTGAGCCTGCCCCAGTAGGCAAAAGGAGGCATGCCCAGTATGCCCTGGCCTTGGCAAAGAGGCAATGCATAGCACATACATTGACTCAGTAGGAACCCTGGAAATTACACCTCTCTCTGACTCGCACATACAGTAAAAGGGATGCCTAACTTGACACTACCTGCTTTCAAACATGTATAGGGAGTGCACTATGTGCATCCGACATAGGCAACCCTGCAGCACCACCTGAGGCATGAGTGCCCTATTTTAAGCAATATAAAGCACTGCTAAGCACATTTTACTAGTATTGAGCATATTTAAATACAATTGTGTGTAGCTGCACACCACGCTAACCAGTGCAACAGCGGGCAACGTTGGGCAAAGTTGAGCAAAGTCGGGTAAACACGCTCACACTTGCTTTACTGTTCCTTAACCAGTTAGGTCTGTCCAGCAGGAAAATAAAAAGCAGTGACAGGGCTCGAACTCAGGCTACTGTGCACTATAGTCACAGTACTGAACCACTAAGCCATGAGAGCATTTCACTGACACAGACACAACTTAAGTCACTCACACATACCAGTTGGAGGGATCGTATAACTAATAGTCACAGCCAGCAGGACAATTGTAGACAAACGCAAACACAAACAAATGCTGTACCATGCCCTCTGAAGACGCATATGGGTAACCTCCCCCAGGCCTATGCAGACAGATAGCAGCAGGCCAGGGGCAGGCTATGAAGTCACAAACTAATATGCATGTAATTGGAAGCTAAGGTCTGTAGTACAGTGGTATGCCTCAAGCCAGTATGATAGGCAACAGTACAGACTGAAATGGAGTACCTGACATAGCAGTGCAGGCCTAGCAAATGTATATAAGTGTCAGGTGTACCCTCATCCTATGTACATCCACAGTAACAATCAGGTGTGCCCCCCCCGGGTAGAAATGTACAAATAATAGCTGTCCCCCTGCATGTAGAAATGTTGAAAAGTCTATGCAAATTGACTCATGGAAGCCCTTCAGGCACAGCATGCTTCCTGTTGATGTACACCACAAAGGTGTGAGCCCTGAAGTAAAAAAACAACTTGATTTTTCACACACATATGGTATATATGCCCATTGTGGGCATGCTCACACACTTAAACAAATTTTACAAATTTCAGTCAACAACATACTGAAAGGTCATACTGGGCATGCTCACACACTTAGGCCATGTCTGAGTACAGCAGTGGGCCACACATATTTGGCAGTTGCAGTTCTTACCCCAGACACATGTCACTATTCACCAATCCTGCCTTGCGCACACAGTGATATGAAAACATACCCATGTAATATATTGGACCCCTGTCATAATCAAACTATGTAATACAAGTACTTAAGTTGTTCAAAGAAAGTTAAAATACAAAGAAGATCAATAAATCTCCGATTAGTATCATCATGAAACAATGAGCACTCCTAACATTATCCAAGCCAAGCTCTGGCAAAAATATTGCCAAAGATTCCATAGAGAACCATGAAGCTTTCTTTAGCTATATCATAAATATATATGTAAACTCGTATATGTTCTGAGTTAGTGCAATGTGTAAATGAATACATGTACACGACTGATATTGCCAACATCTTGTCAGACAGGTTCATACATATTTACCCCCCTCTCACTGACAAAAGGGCCCGATACCATACCTGGAGATTGTGAAAACCCAGAAATCACATATGCAATGGTTAAACAGCTCTATCCAAACCTAAAAACACAGCGTCTATGGGATGACTTGGTGTCCCTGGCTGTGTCATATGTGAACTCCAAAACAAACAGACCCTGCACCTGAACAGTCTGTTGTACAGGATATCAAACTGTTGAATGGGTTACAGCAATGTTTGGCACACTCCACACATGTTGGTGCACAACAGACCATGGGAACTATTGTCTTATAACCCTAATAAGCCTGATCTACAAGGCCATGGAGTCCATCATTATGGAACTCATAAACAGAACTATTGGGAGCCTACAAACACCCAACCCTACCCATTTTGGTTTGGTCAGGGGCAGATCATGGTCCCTAAACCTGCTAGACAGTTTGCAGGGTAGTTACCCAGGACATACATCAATGAAATGATCTCCATACAGCCTACAAAGACCTTGAAAAGCCCTTTTCCAATATCCCACACACATGTCATATCCACAAAATCAACAACCTGTGCATAAACATGTATGTCATCTGATGGACTGCCAACTGGGGCACAGATCCCACAAGGTAAGAATTGTGGTCTCCCTGTTAGACTGTAAGCTGGTAACCACTGCTGTCCCCCATGGCTCAGTCCTGGGACCCCTTCTGTCTGGTGTATACTATTCAGAAGTACAGTCAAACACACGAGGGCTATGGTTATCAAAGTTTGTGGACGACTGCAAAAAGGTTGTCATAATAGATGTTTGGGACAACAGAGACATCCTTAAAAAGGGTCTCAGTCAGACAGATGTGGTGTCAAAATTATGGCCTCGAGCTACAGTCATACAAATACCACATAGGTGCCAACACCCTAAATATGGAGGTAATAATAAGGGATCTATGGACACATGTGGATAGTCATCTCTACTTTCAGAAACACATTCACAAAGTGGTTAGAAAATCATGCTATGTGTTCCCACAAATTGCCAAAGTCTTTGCATGTAGGTCAAAGGAGGTTCCCTCTACTCATCAGTCATCAGACCCATCAGAGAGTACCATGACACACTTGTGATGAATCTGACTAGGCACCTTCAGCAGCTGGAAAGACCACTGAAGTACCTCAACAAGAGGATTACTGGCCTCAAACAATTGCCCCATGCAACAAGACTGAAGTAATCCAGTCTGTACTCTGTTGCATATCATCTACTCAGGCGATCTCTGCCCAACAGACAGGTCTATGTCCAATGCAGAACTGATGTACATGCTCTATCTGAAGTAAACCCAAGCTCACTGTGCCACATGCTCTAGGGATATAATCATCACAACAATGAATAGAACATGTTGGAGGGATACATTACTAACTCACAGACTTCCCTTGCTTTGGAACAGGCTCCCAACCTACATTAAGCTGAGTCCCTCACTGACACTCTTCCAGAGAAGCCTTGATGAGTGTATGTGAAACTGAACTGTTATGCCATGGATCACTTCTTCAGCTCTACTACACAGAGGCATAGGGAACTAACCCCAGGTGTGCTGATAGCTGCACACTCTGGCCATACAAATATACGCCTTCAGGCAGATAGCCTATTACATACCTATGTACCTATATATGCAGGGGGAACACAGTATAATAAGCCAAAGATGGATGGGCAGAGATGTGTGTAAGAGGGTGACCATGACAGGGAACCATCCAGGACTGTCTCACCCAGCACACATCCCAATGGCATAAAAGACATGAGGTGCACATCTCACCCACTGTACATAATAGCCACCATTATCTGTAAGCATTACAGTGTATGTGGTGCATGTGCCTGCTGTACAACATGACTGTACAATGAAGTACACATCTACTATCTGTAGACATGTACCTGTCACATAGGTTCATAGGTATGTAGTAGACTATCTTCATGAAAGCATATATTAGCCTAGGCAAGTTGTGCAGCTTTCACCAGCCCATTGGTTAGTCTCCTAAGACCTAGTTCTAATAGTTAGCACCCTAAGCCCCTTTCTTGTGGGGCTGCTGATGTGATCCCTGGCGTGAATTGTCTGTTTCCCATCCACTCATCAAGGTTCCTATTGAAGAGTGTCAGTGAGGGGCTCTGTCTGATGTACATTGGGACTCTGTTCCACAGTAAGGCAAGTCTCTGGGATTTTACTCTATCCCACCAGCATGTTGTATTCATTGTCGAGATGAGGTTCATATCCCTGGAGTGTGTAGTGCGACTCAATTATGTTTTCCTTAGATGGAGTGTGTTCGACAGTTATGTGTTGGACATGGCTCTGTATGTTAGGCAGAGTTTGCCTCTGTGTAGGCAGTATGCAACAAAGAACAGATTTACTTTTTTCCAGTTGTGTTGCATAACACAACTGTTTGAGGCCAGTAATCCTCTTGGTGAGGTACCTCTGTGGTTTCTCCAGCTGCTGGATATGCCTAGTCAAGTACATCCAAAATGGTGCATTGTACTCAGTGATGGGTCTGATGACTTAAGAGTAGAGGGCCACCACTACCTCTTTTGATCCTGATGCAAACCCTTTGTTGATTAGGTGGGCCACATAGGATTTCCTAATCACTTTGGCAACATGGTTGTCAAAGGAAAGATGACTATCTACTTGTGTCCCCAGATCCCTTATTACTTTGTTAGTTTTTAGGGGGTAACAACTATGTGGTAGTTTGTGGGTACTTTGTTTTCCCCAGAAGGGATTACTATACATTCTTTCACATTGAGCTTGAGGCCATGATTCTGACACCACACATCTGTCTCATAGAGTCTCTTCTGGAGAATATTTGTGTCATCCGGGGAATCTGTTATGGCAAACACTTTACAGTTCCCAGCAAACTTAGTCAACTACAACCCTCCTGTGTTGGCATGTACTTCTGAGAAATATATACCAAACAGGAGGGGCCCCAGGACTGAACCCTGGAGGACACCAGTTGTTATCAGTTTAGAGTCTGACATGTAGCCAGCAACTCTTAATTTGTGGGATCTATTTGTGAGCCAGTTTGCAATCCATCTTGTGATGTATGGATTTATGCCCAGGCTGGTGAGTTCATCTATGATACCTGACTGGGGAGTGGTGTCAAAGGCCTTAGCAAGGTATAGGTAGGCTGTGTGGAGCTCCTTTCAGTCATCTGTAGCCTGGGTAACTGTCTCAAAGACTTCCACCCAGTTCAGGAGGCAAGATCTGCATTTGATGAAGCCAAACTGCGTGTGCTGAACTGTGTGAAGGTTCCCAATGTCTTTATTGTTGACTTCCATTATGACTGGCTCCATTGCCTTGCAGATCAGACTTGTCAGGTTCATAGAGCGGGAATGCCAAGGGTCTGTTGTGGCCCCACTCCTGTGGAGTGGGAAGAACGTTGCTGTGCAACATTCTATGGGTACATAGCCTGTAGAGAGGATGTAGAGAGAGGTGTAGGTTTCCTTGATGACTATGGATACATCCCCGCCCTATGTGCTATAGGTTCATAGGTTGATTCTAGGCTATCTGCCCTAGGGCATTTATAAGCCTAGCCAGAGTGTGTTTGGCTTTTGCCACACTTTTAGATTATTTGACTGTGCCTCTGTATAGTAGGTCACAGAAGATAGCCCTTTTAAGGTTAGTTTACTGTGCCTCGATCTAGTAGGGACACAGAAGAGATCCCCAGGGTAAACCTACGATCTCCCATCCACTCATCAAGATTTCTCTTGAAGAGGATCATTGAGGGGCTCTGCCTAACATGGATCGGGAGTTTGTTCCAGAGTGAGGGGAGCCTCTGGGATATGAATCTGTCCCTCCAGCATGTCCTATTTATTTCTGTGCTGAGGTTTAAGTCTCTGGAGTGTGTAGCTCTAAGGGATTTGGATTTCCTGAGGTGGAGCATGTCCATTAAATCTGGGTTGGACATGGCTTTATAAGTCAGGCACAGATCGCCTCTGAATAGGCGGTAAACAACTGAGTAGAGCTGGAGTTTCTTTAGCCTAACTGCGTAGGGCATCTGTTTGAGTCCCTTGATCCTCTTGGTGAGGTACTTTTGGGGTTTTTCCAGTTGTTGCAGGTGTCAGGTAAGGTACATCTCAAATGGGGCATTGTATTCAATTATGGGCCTGATGAGTGATGAGTAGAGGGGCACAATGACCTCTCTTGCTCTAGATGTGAACCCTTTTGTGATAAGGTGGGCTATATAGAAGGTCTTTCTAACCACTTTGGCAATGTGATTGTCAAAGGAGAGATTGCTATCTACTTGGGTCCCCAAATCCCTAATTACTTCTTCCGTACTCAATGGATTTCCACCTATGTGGTAGTTTGTGGGCACTTAGTGCATAGTCATCCCCTTTGGGAAAAACAATCTGGCATTTAGATTTAGGCCATGGCTCTGGCACCAGTTATCCCTTTTGGAGGATGCTTGTGTCAGTTGGTGAGTCGATTATGGCACCCAGTTTGCAGTCATCTGCAAACTTGGTCAGCCATAGTCCTCCCGTGTTAGCCTGTATCTCCGAGAAATATATACCGAACAGGAGAGGTCCCAGGACTGAGCCTTGTGGGACACCATTTGTAACTGGTTTAGAGTCTGACATGGCACCTGCAATACTGACCATGTGGGTTCTATCCCTGAGCCAGTTTGCAACCCATCTTGTGACATAGGGGTTGATATTTAAGCTGGTGAGCTTATTTATGATGCCCGAGTGGGGTATTGTGTCAAAGGCTTTTGCGAGGTCCAGGTAGGCTGTGTGGACTACCTTCCCTTCATCTATTGCCTTGGTGACTATTTCAAAGAAGTCAACCAGGTTCAAGAGGCAAGATCTGCCCTTAACAAAGCCGAATTCGGTGGGATCCAGTGTTTGGGGGTTCCCAATGTCTTTGTTTATGAGTTCCATGATGATACGCTCCATAGCTTTGCAGACCAGGCTAGTCAGGCTTATAGGGCAATAGTTTCAGGGGTCCGTTGTGGCACCACCTTTGTGGAGTGGGACCACTGTTGCTGTACGCCATTCCTTGGGTACATATCCTGTAGTGAGGCTGAGATTGAACAGTTGACTTTATATGAGGGTTCAGTTCTTCTTGAAGCTCGTGTAAGACGCAGCCCAGGACACCGTCCAGTCCCAATGATGCTATGTTTTTTGCTTTGGAGAGGCAGCTCTCACCTGTGCATCTGTGATGTCAGGGAGGCTACACTCTGTTGGGATAGACATTTGCTCTTTTGGGGGGGGGAGTTTGCACTGAATCTGTCTGCCAGGATGTTGGCAATGTCTGTGGGTTCAGTGTATTTTTTGTCATTTTGCACTAACTCTGAGCAGATCTGGGAGTTGCCACCCAGGTTTCTGACATAACTGAAGAAGGCCTTGTGATTATCTTTAGCGTCTTGTGCAATTTTTCTTTCGAATCTGGCCTTAGATGATTTTATGAGGGATCATAGTTTCTTGCTAGTACTGATCAGAGATGCCTTCCCTTTTTGGGATTTTGCTCTATCATGTAGTAGCTTCCTCCTTCTGTTGTATAGCTTGTTTATGTCTGGGGTCCACCAGACAGGTCTCCTGTCCTTTGGAGGAGTGAGTCTTGGTTTTATTTGGGATAGCACAATCCATGCATTTCTGCAGGTGTCCATAGAATGCGTTTGTAAAGGATTCTGCGGTTTGGGTCATATTTTCCACTGGCCCGAGGACTTTGAAGGATTCCACCTCGGTTTTGAGAAGTGTGAAGTTTTCTTTTGAGAAGTTCTTCACCATGATTTCCTTGGCTGGGGGTGGGGACAGGATAAGGATGTCCAGTGAGATTAATTTATGGTCAGATCTTACCAATGAGGGGTATAGCTCTGGTATGGAACAATGAGTCCCCATGTTGGTGATGATCAGGTCCAATATGTTTTCCCCTCTTGTGGGAGTGGTGACCAGTTGTTCCATGGCATTTGCATTTATAAATTCTAGGAACCGTTGGGCGAGGGTGTTGTGGCTTGAGTAGTGCTCCCAGTCTATGTTTGGGTAGTTGAAGTCACCCAGTATGATGGTGTTTGGAGAGACCTTCATATTTTCCAGTGTTCTCAGGAAAGCCGAGTGGGGTTCCTGAGTTTGAGAGGGTGGTCTGTAGCAGGCTACAAACTGAAAGGCAGTTTTTCCCACTGTTAGTTGCACATGGATGGTCTCCGATGCTTCATGCAGTGCCACTAACCTGGAGGTGTGGGTATCTTTGATGAATATGGATACTCCCCCTCCTTTTGTGCTTTGGTCCGAGTTTTGGGGCCAAAAAGCATGGTAGGAGGTATATTGGTAGTGCTGGGGTGCTCTCGGGAGCCTTGAACCAGGTTTTTGTTACTGCACAGATATCAATATTCTCCATACTGAGGAGAGCCTCGAGTGCATGCATCTTGAGGTTTAGACTTCTGGCGTTGAGCAGCATTACCCTTAGTTTCTTTTTCCTTGTGTTGTCTATGGAGGTGGGTTTGTCTTTTGAGCCTTGCCTAAAAAAGGCACTATGGGGGTGACAAGGGCCTTTGCCAGTATTCAAAAGCCCAGGGGTGACAGGTGCAAGCCATCCCTAGCGAAGCAACGTGTCTTGTCGAGCATGTCATCCCAGGCTGACAGACACTGGATCCCCTTTGAATGACACCAATGCTTTAGCCAATTGTTAAAATTGATCATTTTGTCTTTATACTGTGGCATCATTCTTGGTGAGGGTAAGATGCTACTCAAGGTCAGGGTCATACCAGCCTGGACTACATGATCAGAGAGCTTCTCTATGTCTCTTATGATCCTATGATCCTATGATCCAGGTTCTGATGCTGGAAGGTATGGAATGAGTAGTATCCTGGTAGTGCTGGTGTGCTCTCTGGAGCCTTGAACTAGGTTTCTGTTACTGCACAGATATCAATATTCTCCATACTTTGAAGTGCCTGGAGTGTGTGCATTTGGAGGCTGAGCCTTCTGGCAATGAGTAGCATTTAGCTCACTTTGTTGTTATTTGTGTTGGTTATGGGGTTTGGTTTGTCCTGAATGACCAGTGTTTCACACCTGAAGTCAATGCCTCATTGGTCCGATCTGACCATAAGCTAATTACACTAGATATCCACATGCTGTCCCCACCCCCCCATTAAGGAAACCATGGTAAAAAATTTCTCCAAAGTCAACTTCATGCTTCTTAAGACAGAAGTGGTGAACTTCATGATGCCCATGCAGATGGACAATACAGTTATGACTACTGAATCATACACAATTGCACTTTATAAGCACTTACATGAGGGCATGGATCATGCTATCCCAAACAGAACCAAGACGCTATCCTCCAAAAAAAAAGGAAGCCAGTCTGGTGGTTCCCTGCCATAAACAAACTGTACAACAGAAGGAAGAAACTGCTGCAAAGAGAGTAAAATCCTATGAGTGTAGGAGCTCCCTGGTCAGCCTCAGTAAGAAGCTGTGATCTCTGATAAAATTCTCCAAAGCTAGTTATGAAAACAAAGTTGCCACTTATTATAAAGACAACCACAAAGCATTCTATAGCTATGTCAATAATCTCAATGGCAACACTCAGATCTGCCATGAGTTACAGCACAATGCCACTAAATATACAGACCCAACTGATATTGCCAACATCCTGGCAGACAGGTTCAGTGCTAACTTTGCCCCCCCTCTCACCCATTAAACAGCCCATCTTTATACTGGAAGAATGCAGAGTTTCTGTAATCAGGCCCCCCCGGGG